>NC_090817.1:39911730-40211730 GCF_000390325.3 Nicotiana tomentosiformis | reverse complement strand
TATTGTGATTTTGGACTTAGGCGTATGTCCGGATTTTGATTTAGAGGTCCGTAGGTTGATTTGGCTCTAAATGGTAAAAGTTGGCAATTTGAAGGTTTGGAAAGTTTATAAGTTTGATTGGGGTTTGACTTTGATGTTATAGGATTCCAATTTTTGTTCTGAAATTTGGACTAGGTTTGTTTTGACATTTTGGACTTGTGTGCAAAATTTGGGTTCTTTCCATATTAGTTAGGCTTGAATCGGACGATTGGTTTGAAGTTTGAATGTTTTGAACCTAAGAGAAGTTCCATATATATTTGGCATTTGATTCGTTCTTGTTAATTTACCGCATGTGTTTTGAGGCTTTGGATAGTTCTGGATAGTGTGTATGGACTTGTTAGTGTGATTGGACGGGGTCCTAGGGGCTCGGGTGGGTTTCGGACAACTCAGAGTATTTTGGAAATTTGCAGTTTTTGCTGGTGTCAGGTCTTCATCGCGATCACGTAGTGTAATTGAAGCTGGAGTGGTTCCTTGACTGTCTTTGCGACAAGGCAGTTGCATTTGAGGAGGATAATTTTAAGCCGGGTAGTTGTCCTTCTTTACGTTCGTAGTTGGGGTCCGCGTTCGCGGAGAAGCTAAGTGTTGGGGATCTTTGGCCTAAGCGTTTGCGAGACCCTGGTCGCGTTTGCATAGGGTCAGGTTGGTTCTTCATAGCGTTTGCGAGGTGGTGCAGACCCTGGAATGCAAGACATGTGCAGCTAGGGGCGTTTACATGTATATTTTGAGGCAGTCAATTTTTGTGCTTTGTGAATGCAAGACATGTGCAGCTAGGGGTGTTTATTGGTCGGATCGGGTGGATAATACGCTTAACGGTTATTCTTATCGGTTATCAGATTTTAAATGTTCTAATCGGTTAGCCAACCAATAAGATAGCAGGCTGTTTTGTATCAGATTAGAAATTATCGGGCGGTGTATCGGTTAAATCTAAGACTATGTGACAATGAAAATTAAAATTACATGTAGTCCAACTTCAACCGGTGAAATTAAAATAACAATTTCTAGTATGAAAGTCATCCTCATATTTCTACCGTAGGACATCATTCTTATTTAAAATTACCTGTTTTTGAATTTAATGTGATAATCATTTTGCCACACCATCTTATTGCATTTTTTTAAATTGTATTGTTTGAAATTTGGACATATCTAAAGCTAAAAATTGTACCATACACTGTTAGCTAAAATAAAATATTGTTGCAGAATAAAAAGAGGCTAACAATAAAGAGTGGAAGCCTCGTTTCAGATCATAATGCATATCTTTTGGTGGGTAAATAATATGCAAGATCCATTATTATGCTTTGAATTACAATTATATAGACCTCACTTGTTTTTCAAAGGCATTTTTCTATGAGATTAAATCTTGTAACATTGAAAACAATTTAATTACTTTTCACAATATGCTATAAAACTTTATTTAATAAGAATCAAGAATGAGAGGGAAATAGTATAGCGATAAATATCCTCCACAAATGCACAACAAGACACACTAGGCTGATGTGTTAACACATGTATACAAGAAATTTAAATGATTCTTAATGGGTTAACAGTTTATCCGATAAGAAAATTCACTAATCCGCTCCCAAACTGTTAAGACTTTAATTATAAAATCTCAATCCATTCACCATCCATTACCCCGATAACCCGATACCAATAAGCCATCGGTTCAGTTTGGTTAATGATTACGGTTCGGTTTTGAACACCCCTATGTGCAGCTTTCATGGAGGATATCGCTGGGGAGACCTTACAGTTGTTATTTTCGGGACATTGAACTCCTTTTATCATATTTTGAGATAGGGAGCTCAGGTTGAGGCGATTTTCACTCACTTGGATTGTGTAAGCGTTCTTGACTCAAATTTGATTATTATTCATGATTCTACCTTTCTTTTTTGGATTTTAATTGGTGGATCTAAGTGATAATAATTAGGGGTTTTGGAAATACATTTCTAAAATATAAAATAGAGATTTGAACCCTGATTTGGAGTCGAATTTTGATAAAACTTGTATATTTGGACTCGTATTGGAATGGTAGTAGGGATTTTGACTTTTTTCGGGTTCAAGGAGGCAAGCCCGCATCGAATTTTTGATATTTAATAAAGATTGGAGCTTCATTACTTGGAATTAATTTCAATTCCTTGTTTGATGTTTTGAGTTATTTTTTGCTATATTTGACCCGTTCGGAGGCCGATTCGAGAGGAAAGGCTTTTTAGAGTATTGATTTGGCTTGTTTGAGGTAAGTATCTTGATTAATATTGTGTGATGGAATACCCTTTAGGATTTGGCCTTAATTACCTATTTTTATTACGTAAAAAGTGATGTGTGCATGAGCTGACGAGCATGTGCACGGGTGAAATATGTCTTATGACCGGATTAGACCTTAGACTATTAATATGCCTTAACTTGAAATTGTTCTTTAAATGAAACATGCTTAGTCACTTTGTGACTGCATGAGCATGGTCTTTTCAATTGATTTAGCCATAGCCATGCCTTATATGTTGAACACCCATCGCATTTGTTTTGTTGTCATGTCCTCGTGTACCTTGTTGATAAATTATGAGCTTATATTTTTAATGAAATTTGACATTTTTGTTTTGTGATAATTGTGGCATATGGATATGTTGGGCGGATTGTTTGGGTGTTGGCATTAAATTTTTGCCATGCGATTGTAATTGAAATTGTTTTTATTGTCTGGTGCAGAGCAATATGGATGGATATTGTTATTATGTCAGGGCAGAGCAATACATATGTATATTGTTATAGTGTCAGGGTGGAACAAAATAATTGGATATCGTTATTGTGTTAGGGTTGAGTGATACAAATAGATGTTGTTATTGTGTTAGGGCAGAGCTATACAAATGGATATTGTTATTGTGTCAGGGCAGAGGGATACATGTGGATATTGTTATTGTGATACGAGGTGTCATATGGTTGTGTTTCTATTTGATGACTTGTTGTCAATCTGAACCTCTACTTGTATTGAGTTGTTATCACATAATCTAAAGAGATTGTTGATATTGTTTTCTGTTATAGTTTCTATTGCAATACTTTGATATATTCCCTAGGTTATTTGACTAGTGTGTATCACATGACTTGAACCTCGTCACTGCTTCATAGAGGTAAGTCTTGATACTTAAAGGGTAACAATCGTGGTATACTCATGCTACACTTTTGCACATTTTTGTATAGATCCAGGTGTTGTAGGCAACCGACCTAGGTAGTGAGGGCTTGCATTGACCGTGAGGATTCAAGGTAGAGCTGCATAACGTTAAAGTTCCTTGGATTCCCATTGCTTCATTTATACTATTATTTTTATATCCAAATAGTATTGTATTTGAGACATCCTTACGTATTCAGTTAGAGCTCATGACTCTATACTACCTAGTTCTGGGAGATGTTTGAGTACTAACATTCTTGACTGGTATTAACTCTGTTTCTGCTTTCATATTAAATTATGCCTTATTAGATCATGTTTTGCTGATTTAAATTTTGTTAACTTATTGCTCTTTCCTAGTTTAATAGACTAGTTTCCATCACGACGCCTATGGTGGGATTTGGATAGTGACAAGTTGGTATCAGAGAATGAGGTTTATAGGTTCAATGAGTCATGAGCATGTTTTGTAGAGTCTCGCGGATCGATGCGAAGACGTTTGTACTTATCATCGAGAGGCTACCCAACTACCAGGAAACATCACCTTCTTTCATTCATTATCGTGCCAATTTGTTATTCCAAAGTTTGAATCTCTACTCTTTTATTCTCTCACATATGGTGAGGACACGTTCTACAGGATCAGCTGAGCAGGAACCACTTCCCCTTTCCAGAGCCACAAGAGTCTGGGGCCAAGGTTGAGGCCGAGGAGGGGCACGTGCTACAGCTAGAGCACCTGATAGAGCAGCAACTATGGAGCCTCTAATAGCTCCATTTGAGGATTAGGAGCCCGAGCATGTTAAAAATGCACCCGAGGAACCTATTGCTACACTGTGGCTCCAGGAGACCTTGGCACACTTCATGAGTATGTTCGGGAGTTTGGTCAAGGCAAGGTTAATTCTGGTTGCACCAGCTACTTCACAGGTTGGGGGAGGAGCTGAGACTGCTACTGCCCGTACACCAGAGCAGTCGACTCATGCTTACCAAACACCAGGTGGTATACCGGTGCAGCCAGTAGATGTAGTTCAATCCAAGGTGGGGCCAACCATGTCGGCTGAGGGATAAATATGTTTGGAGAGGTTTCAGAAGATTCATCCACCCTAGTTTAGTGGAGAGGCTTCTGAGGATGCATTGGATTTATGGGATCAGTGTCATCACATTATGCGTACCATGGTTTGGTGGAGTAGAGCAGGGTCAACCTTACTACTTTTCAGTTGATGGGATCGGCATAAAGATGATGGCAGATTTATGAGGCGATTAGTCCACCTAGCGCAGCACCACATACATGGTCCCAGTTCTCCAATATTTTCTTGAAGGAGTTTATTCCACATACCCACGGGGACGAGTTGCACAGTGAGTTAGAGTATTTGTGCTAGTGTAGTATGATTGCATCTAAGTATGCTATGAGTTATAAAGAGGTATCTCGTCATGCACCTTCCTTGGTTTCCACATATAGACAGAGAGTCCGTAGATTCATTGAGGGACTCATTTATAGCCTCAGATTTGGGATTGCACGAGAGTTGGAGACTGAGACTACATTTCAGCAGATTGTGGAGATTGTTAGGAGGTTAGAGAATATCCATGATTAGGAGAGGGAGGATAGGGAGGCTATGAATCATCGTGGTTCTAGAGATTTAGTTTTTTTTATTCTATGGCTCAAACTTGTCATGGTAGAGGCTTTGTCAGTCGATCAGTTCACTATGTACTTCAGGTTTCCTGTAGTGCTCCAGCTAGCCATGGGTCTCCAAGCATTCGTACCATACATCCATGTTTCAGTGCATCTCCTGCATGGGGTTCCTACAACGGTCATTCCAATCACCGGGGGCAGATTTAGTACCAGCAGCCATGCCCACAAAGAGGTTATTTTGAGTGTGGTGATACTAGTCACATAGTGAGAGATTTTCACAGACTTCGCATGAGTGGACCTTAGAAAGTTACTCGGGCTATGGTTCCTGCTCCATCTGCTACCCTGCCTGCACTACTGATACACATCCAATCCGCACTCAATAATGTGTGAAAACAGTCGTTGCAATTATAATACCCAACTAGAGTTGGGGTCAAGTTTTTCAGGAAGTTTATAATGGGTGTTGAGGTAGATACTTAAAGCGAGAACGTGAAATAACTAAATTATACTTCCAAACAAAAAGTAATTGTTTTCCAAATTAACACTAAGAGATTATACTAATTAAAATCAACTAGAGAGAGAGTAATTGTTTTTAAGCAATTGAGGAAAAGCCTTGGGTTGTAACTTTCACCTAGGTGCAAACCTATTGGGTATGCTACGTTAATGCTTGTTTTGTAGATCGGGTATATTATAACTCTCAATTTTCAAGTACCCACTCAATACCTCTCGGTTATAAATTAGTTATGCACGAATTGGCTTTCTCAATTTCAATTGGTAGCAATCCTAGCAATGGATATGAGTCCAAGTCGAGTTTTCCCTATCTCTAGTTCAAACACATTAATAAAACTAGGCAAAAGCTTAATTAGCTCAATTTCTTGTTAGCCAAGTTTTCCTAGACTACGTTCTTCTTTTTCATGTAAGAACTAAGTCAAATAGGCATGAATCAATGTTTACATCCATTAATTTTAGATATAATGCATAAACAAGGCTAAATAACAAACACCCAATCATAAATAAGCATTAAAATTAATAACCCATAGGATTTACACACTAGGGTTGGGTCACAACCCTAGTTAAAATCTAGCTACTCATGCTAGAAAGCAAGGAAAACAAAGTAGTAGAAGTAATTAAAGACATAAACAACAATATATTGATAAAAATATCTCAAATTTTAGTCACAAAGTTTCCAAAAGAGTAAAATATAACCGCTACATCTGCTAGAAATACAAAAACAAATCTAAAATGTGTTTTCCGTCTATTTATAGTGCCCAGAAATTCACTTACAAAAATGCCCTTTGGAAGGTTTTGCGGCCGCACAATTCCATGTCCGGACCGCACTTTTTCTTCTACTCTTGCATGAGGAGGAAACCTGCAGCCGCATAATTCCATCTGCGGCTTCACTTCAGTTTTCGCGGCAGCCTAATTTTATTGCGGACCGCACTTCCACGAGGCTTAACATTTGGTCTTTTTGCACCTTCTCTGAACTTTCAAACTTTTTCAGTGCGATCATATTTTGCGGTCACACAATTTGGTGTGTGGATCGTGCTTCTTCAAAGCTCCTTTGACGCTTTAGCGCTTCTTCTGCGGCCACATAATTACTTTTGCAGACCGCACTTCTGCTTGTAGTTCTCCTTTTTGCCTTGTTGAGCTGGATTACTTCTTTTTGAGTTAGATTTATTCATTGACCTCCAAACCTCTAACGTGCCTGCAATTCACATAATCTCATCAGATTTGGAAACAAAAATAACTACTTTCGGACTAAAACTAAAGCAAGAAGGTACTATTATGTGGTAAAAATCCACATCAACTCCCCCAAACATAGGTTTTTGCTTGTCCTCAAGAAAATAGATTAGTTCCCACCTCCTTTAGTTGAAAAGTTTTCTAAGAGTCAATTGTAAGTTATTGATACTCAGTTAGGACCAACAATTACGTATAATACTCATGCATTTTTAACAAGGTGACAAAACATACGTTACGTGCATATAACTTTAGTGCGACATTTGAGCTTCAAGAATTGACTTTACTCATCAAGGACTCTTGTTCTATCATGTAAATCATGGTGGAATCCAAATTCTTCCTCTTCTACCTTCCATTTGCAATGCTTACTTCAAGAATTAACACTTAATTTCTAGAGCACAAAAGGATTCACTCTTCCCTCACAAAGGAATGTCACAAGTAAAGCTTCAAGTACTATAGGCTTGCCCCTCATGTAGATCTCAACTAATGTAAGATCACTTAGTTCAAAATCAAGTAGGAACTCTTTCAGGTGGTAATGAAGGATTTTGGATTGGGGTACGATACCATATGGGATAAGTGGTTACACCCTTCCTTAAGCACTCCACTTTCTCATTTCTTGGCTCACACTTACCAACCCTTAGAGGTATTTCTTTTTGTTGGGGCTAGAGAGACTTTCCATCACTCTATTTGTTCATTTCATTCTTTTTCTCCCTTGATGTTCATATTAGAGATAGTTGCCTCTTTTTGATTTCATCAATCTCCTTTTTTATTTTCTTTTTGTTCTTTCTTTTCTTGCCTTCTCTTTTCATGATGATCATTTCTTTTCTCTCTTTTTGTTGCCTTGATACCTCTTGGAAATTTCTCAAGTTTCCCCCCATACTTATGCCTTAAGCCACTTATTACATAAGAGTGTTAAAGAAGGTTCGGGTGCCAAGAGAGGATTATAAATAAAACTGGTAAAGGCATGTAGCATGTTTACCAACAAAGAAAGGCTAAAGGCTCAATGGGGTTGACTAGGGATAACAAACATCGAGTGGCAATAGAAAGCTCAAATGGATCAAGAAAAGCCTACAATCATCTTCCAACCAAGAAAACCTAGAACTTTGCCTTGAAACACATTCGGGGCAAGTTGTAAACTATCCACTCGAGCACTTGGACTAGCAACAAAATTCACCTCACCTCTCATACAACTAGACCGTAAAATAGGATAGAGTCTAAAGCCTACAATGATCACAGTCAAATTAAAGATCAGTATGGTCCAATCAACCACTTAATGATTATCAAAGTCAACTCAAGAACCTCAAAGTCACTAACTATAGCTATTTTCTTCCAAAAACCTTATTTCAAACCATAAGCATGCAGTTAAGTGTGTTGGTGCCAAATGAAACATGAATAACTCTTTATAAAGAATGACTTAATTAGGGATTTGATTCATTACTACTTACTATTATCATTACCTAAACACAAAATGCACTCATTCCCTTAAGAAAGTTGTCACACCATCCATCGGGAAGAGTCACCCAATTCACAAAAAAGACCACCTTTGGAAAGAACTGTGACATTAAGAAAACCAAAGGCTTATTATCCACACTACTAAGAAAAGCATAAAAAAAACTACTAACATAAACAAAATCAAATGTAAACAAATAAAGAAGCTAATGAAAATAACAATTACTAAAGATAGATAAAATAAAATAAAAACAGAATCATCCAATTATTACATTCCAAAATATCCAAATGTATCCAATGAATCAAATAAGACCCCCCCCAAATAAGAATAAGCATTTTCCTATAACAAAATAAGAGCAAAAGTAGAGAGGGCGAAGAAACTCCCTAAGTTTCCTCAGTCATAACTGTATCCCCAACAACATCAGCCCAACTGAATGTCATCATAATGTCTGGGTGTGGCTGAAGAACGCATTGTCGGTGGTAAGGCATGGCTCCTCAGTCCGAGCAGCGAGACCATCCTGTGTAGATGGAGCTGGGTGGGGCTGGGATGGGTTAATTAACATGTCAAACGGTAAATCTGCTGCTGTAGCTAACTGGGTCACCTCTGTCCAAAGCTCATCAACTGACTTCTTGCTGGCCCGGGACTTCCTTATCTTCTTCACCTGCTTGGTCAACCTCTCAATCACAGCACCATGTTGTACTAATGTATCCATAATAACCTTCTGGTTGTCCATGATTTTTCTTGGCTTATTATCAATGTCAGAGGGATCCTGGGGTATCTGTGTATATATCTGCCCTGTAACAACACCGGAGATATTAGACAACTTTGATGTAGCTACCTGCATCTAGCTTTTGAGACTCGCCAATGTCTGGGAGATTCGCAAAGTAGATAGTGGGCCTGTAGGAATGGGCACCAACTCATAGCTGGAGTAGGAACTTTAGTATGAGTTGTGGAAGGAGCTGAAGATGGTGGCTCGGGCATAGCGGCTGCTACACTGGTAAAAGGCTCAGCTAATGTGGATGGAATATCAGATGGACTAGAAACTACCACTACCAGGTCATCGTACTAACAATAAGTAGTAGAAGGTTGGGCACTCTTCTTCGGGTTCCTCAGATCCTGCAGCTTGTACCACTCAAATAGCCATGTCGGCTTGACCTTGATATCAAATGGCCTGGGCTCTACCTTTGCATCTGTCAGATACTCAATAATATGCTGGGGTAGGGGTAAGATGTGTTACGTTGCTGTGCTACAAGGGAAACTTTGGCCGACATCAGGGCACCCACATTGATGGGGTATCTGGCCTTAATAAATGCCACCATAACAGCTTGAGGAATATGCAGGTTGTTCTCATTCCGGCATGGGTCAAGCCAGTTGCATATAAAGGTTTGCCACATATTGGCCTCAAAACTCAGTGTGCTCTAGAGAACAGGGACCCCAACAACAATCCAAAGAGGAGTGGGTCCCAGTGATAGAATCTCTGCAAGCCACGACCTGGCCTTCTCTTTTAGAGCCAGCTTCTCTTAGTACTCTTTTGGCTCCACATCATCAAACCCCAAGTAAGCGTTTCGAGTGTGCTGATCAAATTTCACATTTAGAATATGCGATGTGTTGGCATAAAGCTCTCGGACAAGGTGCTCCTTTACATCCACCCCTTCCTTTTTGTAAACTTCTCCGAACAACGAGATTGTACTTGTCAAAATCGTTCACCAAAAACTTCCGCTCATGAGTCAAAGACCTCAAAGTCCACCACATCCAGAAATCAGAAATTGCCTGGAAACTCATAAATCTATCTTCCCAGGCCTCTTTTTTCTTTGACCTAGCCAACCCTGCATATGTACGTGCTCCCCCTCTTCCGTCATCTGGGGCATCAACAGAATCAGAGCCCATAGCAGCATTGGACTCAATACTGGCACTCTCCGATCCATGGGAATTGTTGTGGGATGTAGAAGGCACATCTAGAGGCTCAAACTGCCCCTGTAGCCTGGATTTCTCCGTAGTGTGCTCCTCCGAAATTGACACAGAGTTTCCCTTAGAGGCTTCCCTAGATGGGGAATATGAGCTAGAATCAGAGAGGTATCTACCTCTCCCTAGGCCTGATGTTGCTTTCTTCAATATAGTTTTCTGCACACCTAGGGGCAAGGCACCTCTGCCTTGACTCCTTGAAGCTTCTCCTCTTCATTTGGTAGATTCACCTCGACCTCATGATCGTACCATTGTTTATATAAGCAAAAGGAGAATTGTCAGTTGATATTCATGATTCAGCACAGTTAAGACACATGTATGTAATTGAGAACAAAAGATAAGCAGTAAGGTTACAATTGGATAAACATACTGCAGAAATAGGGAAAGTGTGGTTCGCACAATTTGAAGTGCGGCCCACCGAGGGGAAGTGCGGACCTCACAATTCCAAGTGCGGCCGCACTTTTGCATAGATGTGCGAGGGGCTCAGATGTATTTTCTCTAAATTACAGTGCAGAGGGCGTTTGCGGCCGTAGAATTCATCTACGGCCTGCACAATTATAAGTGTGGTCCGCACTTTAGAAGTTCAAACGGCATGCCTCTGATAGACAATTCGGACCACTCTGTGGCTTCTCCAGAAATTTTGCGGTCCGTACAATTAAAGTGAGGCTGCAAAAACACCAATCTAACCAGTTGCCATAACCTAGAAACCACGGACTGCTCAAATCAAGTGCAACCGTACATTCAAGAACACAACGGGCAAGTCTCAATTTTTTACCAAGGTTTTGCAACAACTTATTCAAATCTATTTAGCAACATGATATACACATAGAAATAAGTTAACTCAACCCAATCTAGCACACTTTATCAACTACCCAGTACAAAACTACCCCACATGGATACAGTGATGAAATATATAACAATGTCCTAAAAAGAAGGTTAAATGGGAAAAATAAATTCAAAAATTAAAAGAAAATAAAATTAACATGAAATGAAGCATACCAGATAGTGTAAATGTGCAAAGATCCTAGTGGGTGCAAATGGTGGTGTGTGTTTGAAAGTTCTAGATCCTCAGGTAAACTCACAGAGCATTAGTAATTTTTCAAGAGTGTGAAAAGTGTAAAATGAGGCCTTAAGTTTTATTTATACTCAGATAATTTGGAAAGGTAAAGGGACGAGTGCAGCCACACAATTTCAAGTGTGGGCCGCACTTGGCTACCCGACCTTCATATGTCTGTCACTCTTGTGCAGTCCGCACAATTCTCCAAGGGTCCGCATATTTGCCCTGCACTGACAGGTGAAACGTTCAGAGAACCTGTAATTTAGCATCTAAGTTTGGTCTTGGAAGTGCGGTTCACAGAACAATTTTGCGGTAACACGAAGGCTTCTGCGGTAGCATTTGTTTTCTGCGGCCGCACAAAGAAAATGTTTTGTCTACATTTCTTGTTTTGATGACACATCCTTGTCTACCATTTTTGATCTAACAATCATTCATGCAGTGTACTTCAAATCAAGAAAAATAACAAATAATATCTAAATATAAAAAGAAAAAGGAAAATAACTTGGGTTGCCTCCCAAGAAGTGCCTTATTTAACGCCGTGGAGCGATGCAATATCATAGTATCCTCAAGTGAAGTAAATAACTACCACCACGTGGATCTCTCCAACTTTTCCCAAGTAGTGCTTCACTCGGTGACCATTGACTCGAAACCTATTGTTCTTCAAATCCAATGCACCAAAGGTGTCACACCAACAATTTCAAATAGACCACCCACTTCGACTTAAGCTTCCCGGGGAACATCCTCAACCTTGAGTTAAACAACAACACTAGATCACAGGTTTTTTGAACTCTTTGTTCCAAATGTACTTCTTTGTACAAGGATGAATTCTCATAAGCATTGACCGGAACTCTTCCAATTCATTCAAGTGTGCAACCCATAAGTTAGCGGCTACATCCCAATCAAGATTCAATTTCTTCAAGACCCACATTGCCTTGTGCTCTAGTTCCACCGGAATATGACAAGCTTTTCTAAACACTAATTGGTATGGGGACATTCCGATAGGTGTCTTGTAAGCCGTCCTATGTGCCCATAATGCATCATCAAGCTTCTTGGGCCAATCCGTCCGATTTGCATTAACCGGTTTAGACATGATACTCTTTATCTCCCGGTTGGAGACTTCCACTTGACCACTAGCTTGTGGGTGATAGGGGGTCGTGACCTTGTGAGTAACACCATAGTTGATAAGAAAAGTGTCTAAAGCCTTGTTGCAAAAGTGTGACCCCCATCGCTTATGATTGCGCGTGGAGTACCAAATCTTGTAAAAATATTCTTTTTCAAGAAATCCACTACACTTCTAGCCTCATTGTTGGGCAAGGCGACGGCCTAAACTCATTTAGAAATGTAATCCACTGCAACCAAAATGTAAGTATTTCCACAAGAACTCACAAAAGGGCCCATAATGTCAATGCCCTAAACATAAAAAATATCAATCTTCAACATGGTTGTAAGAGGCAACTCATTTTTCTTTGAAATTCCACCGGCCCGTTGACATTCATCACATTTTTTAACCAAGTCATTTGCATCTTTGTAGAGAGTAGGCCAATAGAAACCACAACTTAGAATATTAGCCATTGTTCTTGCTCCACCATGATGACTACCATATGGCGAGGAATGACAAGCTCCAAGAATATCACCTTGCTCTTTGAAGAGAACTCATCCGGAATGATACCACTCACAAAAAAAATATCCATGTCCACAAACCACGGTACCTCTTTCCTTGATAGTGCCAAAAGTTGTTCATCGGGGAAAGAATCATTGGTTTCAAGGCTGTTATGTGGCATCCCCTCCTCCTCCAAATGAGACAAGTGGTCTGCCACTTAGTTTTCACTACCCTTCTTGTCTTGAATGTCAATATCAACATCTTGCAATGAGAGCACCCATCTCATCGGCCGAGCTTTAAATTCCTTTTTGATCATAAGATAGCAAAGTGCCGCATGATCCGTGGGGACAATAACTTTGGTACCCAATCAAGAACGGGCAAAACTTCTCAATTGCAAACACAATAGCAAGGAGCTCTTTCTCCGTAATGAAATAGTTGACTTGGGCACTATTGTTGGTCTTACTAGCATAGTAAACTGGATGAAAACATTTGCTGATAAATTGCCTTAAACAGCCCCAACGGCTACATCACTTGCATCACACATGAGCTCAAATGGCAAACTCCAATTTTGAGATGTAATGATAGGAGTAGTTGTTTACTTGAGCTTCAATTGTTCAAAAAATCTTAGACAATCATCATTGAAATGAAACTTATCATTATTCTCAAGGAGCTTACACAATGGGTTAACCACCTTAGAGAAATCCTTAATGAAGCGCCAGAAGAAACCTGCATGGCCTAAGAAACTCCGGACACTCTTTAGCGAGATGGGGTGGTAGCTTAGAAATAACCTCAATCTTTGCCTTGTTAACTTCAATGCCATTCTATGAGATCTTATGGCCAAGGAAAATGCCTTCCTCAACCATGAAATGTCATTTCTCCCAATTGAGTACCAAATTAGTTTCTTCACATCTAGCCAACACTTTGTCCAAATTTGCAAGACAATCATCAAAAGAATCCCCAACCACCGATATGTCATCCATGAAAACCTCAAGGAAGTTCTTCACCATGTCCATGAAAATAGCCATCATAAACCATTGAAAAGTCGTCGGCGCATTGCACAAACCAAAAGGAATCTTCTTGAAAACAAAAGTACCATAAGCACATGTAAGGGTTGTTATTTTTTGATCTTTCGGAGCAATAAGAATTTGGATGTAGCCCGAGTAACCTTCAAGGAAAAAATAGAAAGTATGGACGGCCAATCTATCGAGCATTTGGTCCACAAAAGGAAGTGTAAAGTGATCATTCCTTGTGACATTGTTGACCTTACGATAATTCGTACAAACTCTCCAACCGGTCACCGTTCTTGTGGGATTCAACTCATTCTTCTCATTGGTAACAATTGTCATGCCACCTTATCTAAGACACGTTGAAAAGGAGATGTACATGAACTATCGGAAATGGGGTAGACAACCCCGGCATCCAACTACTTAATAATCTCCTTCTTGATAATTTGTTGTATGGCTTCATTGAGTCTTCTTTGATGTTCAGTGGACGGTTTGGAACCATCCTCAAATTTGATCTTATGCATGCAAAATGTTGTACTTATACCTCGAATATCCGTAAAAGTTCACCCAATAGCTTTCTTCCTCTTTTACAACACCGCCAATGTGGAATCAACCTTCACGTTAGTCAAACAAGAGGAAATAATAGCCTGTAAAGTAGAACAAGGGCCAAGAAATTCATGCTGAAGGTGTGGTGGAAATGGAATCAACTCCAAAGTAGGTGGCTCGTCAATAGAAGGCTTTCTAGGAGGAGTATTCTTCTTCTCAAGATCCAAAGACAACTTTCGGGGTGCATAGTTATATGACCCCATTCCTTGAAAAGAGTTCACACATTCCATGAAACCATCAATCTCATCATCATCAAAGTTGAGCAAAACGTCTTCCAACATATCACCAACATTGATTTTAGCACTTGTATCATAAACATAACATCGGTCACCAAGTCCGCAAAAGAACACACCTCATTTCTATTTGGTTTCCGCATAGACTTGCAAACATGAAATACCACTTTTTCATCACCAACCCGAAAAGTGAGTTTTTTGTCTTCCACATCACAAAGAGCCTTACCCATAGCAAGGAATGGTCTCCGAAGAATAATAGGCACTTCATAATCAACCTCACAATCTAAAAACACAAAGTCCGCCAGAAGAATGAACTTATCAGCTTGGACCAAAACATCCTCAATCACTCCCAACGGCCTCTTCGTAGTACGATCGGCCATTTGCAACCTCATATATGTAGGCCTTGGTTTAACAATTCCCAAAATTTTACAATTGCACTCACTTGATGTGTGACTTTGATAGTTTCAGTAATAATCGACCTCTTCTTCATTAGAAGATCTTTCATAAACTTGGCATAACCGAGCATATGTTCTAAAGCTTCTACATATGGCACATTAATAGAGATCTTTCATCATTTGAATGAACTTCTTGAATTGATTCTCACCATTTTTATTAGAAAGTCTTTGAGGATAGGGAGGTGGAGGCTTAGTCAATGGTACCTTATCATTTTGCACTACCGGCTCTGGTGTGTCAATTTTGTGATCCCTAGACAGGGTCACCTCCTTTAGGGTCTCTTCCACACAATCATCTATGCCAATCCGAACCTCATCACTTGATTGAACATCATGGTTTGGGATTTACTCCTCTTGTATCGCTTGGTCATCATCTACATGTCTCTTTTCATTTGAGGTGGGTGCATTCTCGCCTCTTCCATTTCTTGTGATAATCGCCATAGCAGGCCCCGTGTTGTTACAACCCTTTGGGTCTACCACCGTGTCATTTGGTAGTGCACCATTAGGATGAGTATTAAGATCTTGAGAGATTTTCCCTATTTGAACTTCAAGATTACAAATTGGTGTGGTATGTGAGGCAAGTTGGGCTTTCAAATCGGCATTCTTCTCCATTATTTGCTTGAACATGTTCTCAATACGACCTATTTTATTGTTTGAAGAACTTAAACCATGGGAAGGATAAAGAGGTGGGTTTCTAGGTTGTTGGTACACTGGGGACTTTGAAAACCTGCTTCTCAATTTCCTTGATTTTTATTGTTTCCCCAACTACCTTGATTGTTGCCTCCCCAATTTCCTTGGTTGTTTCCACTGCACTTTCCATGGTTGCTGTTGTTGTGCCATGTACTTTGAATGTTAGAATCCCAATAGCTTTGGTTATTTTGTGGTCGCCATTGTTGTTGATTGGATCCTTGGAAATTGTTCCTTTTCCCTTGGTGATTGTTCTCAAATTGCACCTCTTCTTCTTGCTCATGATAAGAATCATCGTGATCAAAACTACCATTATATTGTCCATTACTCTCCACTCTAGATTGAAATTTTGGACCCTTGGTACTCTTCTTGTTGACTAACACATTTACTCCTTCCATAACATGAACTTGCTTAGGTGCTTGAACTTGATTAAGTTAGTCCTTAGTGAGCTGGGTCATGATTTTTGTTAATTCGGCAAATTCTTGCCCATGGTCTTGCAACTCTTTATGAAGATGAATCACGTTGGGAACACCTTGGGGGAAATTAGCTCGGGATTGCCAAGCCGAAAAAGTTTTTGCCATCTCATCTAGAAGCTCACATGCGTCTGCATAAGGTATTGTCATAAAGTTTCCTCAGGCCAATTAATTGTCCACACATTGGTTTGTAGTATTAATACCACGGTAGAAAGTTTGTTGGATCATGTTGTCGGTCATATCATTATTCGGGTACTCCTTAACCATTGTCCGATACTGCTCCCAAGTTTCATGCAAAGATTCATTGGGCTCTTGCTTGAAAGCAAATATTTTATCTTGAAGAGTAGCCATGAGCCCGAGAGAGAAAAACTTAGCAATAAACTTCACTGTCAATTCATCCCTAGTATGGATAGAATGATTAGTCAAACATTTGGATTTACCCCATAGAGAGAAGGGTAAAAGCCTTAACCTCACAGCATCCTACAAAACATTTGTTTGTTTCCTCCCCCAACACAATCCACAAAACCCTTCAAATGTTTATCAGCATTTTGATTCGGCGCCCCGGTGAAAAAACCATGTTACTCTAGCAAAGTGAGAAACATATTGGTAATTTAAAAGTTTCTCGCCCAAATGCGAGGGGGGACTATTGCACTTGCGTAACCTTTGTTGGGTGAAATCTAGTGTTGCATCGCTTGTGGTTTTGGTGGTGGAGGTGGAAGCACATTGTCTTGTTGACCACGGCCTTGACGATTTGGTTGTGGAACATAAGGCATGCCATGTAGTTGTTCCTCCTCACCGTCCACCTTGCCCAATGGTGAATTTCTGAGATCATTGTTCACCATTTTGTACTTACAATTACTTCAAAAAGTTAGTATCATGGATGAAAAACAAGACATTTCTAGAACACATTTCTAGAACACACTCAAAAATTGATCCACGTCCAATCCGCATTCAATAATGAGTGGAAACGGTCATTACAATTATAATACCCAACTAGAGCCAGGGTAGAATTCCTCAGGGTGTTTATAATGGGTGTAGAGGTAGATACTTGAAAACAGAACGTGAAATAACTAAATTATACATCCAAATAAAAAGTGATTGTTGTCCAAATTAAAACTAAGATATTAAACTAATTAAAATCAACTAGAGAGAGAGTAATTATTTTTGGTGTTTTTAAACTATTGTGGAAAAGCCTAGGGGTGTAATCTTCACCTAGGTGCAAATCCAATGGGTATACTACGTTAATGATTGTTTTGTAGATCGGGGTGTATTATAACTCTATATATTCAAGTACCTAGTCAATACCTCTCGGTTATAGAGTGGTTATGCCCAAATTGGCTTTCTCAAGTCCAATTGGGTAGCAATCCAAGCAATTGATATAAGTCCAAGTCAGATTTTCCCCATCTCTAGTTCAAACGCTTTAACAAAACTAGCCAAAACCTTAAATAGCTCAATTTCTTATTATCCAAGTTTTCCTAGACTAAGTTCCTCTTTCTCACGTAAGAACTAAGTTAAATAGGCATGAATCAATGTCTGCAACCATTAATTCTAGATATAATGCATAAACAAGACTAAATAACAAACACACAATCATAAACAAGCATTAAAATTAATAACCCATAAGATTTATACACTAGGGTGACTCACAACCCTTGTTAAAATCTAGCTACTCATGCTAGAAAGCAAGGAAAACAAAGTAGAAGAAGTAATTAAAGCCATAAACTACAATTAATTGATAAAAATATCTCCAACTTTAGTCACAAAGTTCCCAAAAGGGTAAAATATTACCGCTACAACTGGTAGGAATACAAAGCCTTTTCTTAAAAAGTATTTTCCGTCTATTTATAGTGCCCAAAGATTCGCTGACAAAAATGACTTTTGGGAGGTTCTGCGGCCGCACAATTTCATATGCGGGCCGCACTTTTTTTTCCTACTCTTGCATGAGGAGGAAACCTGCAGTCGCATAATTCTATGTGCGGCTGTCCGCAAAATTTGATTGCAGACCGCACTTCCGTGATATTAAACACTTTGTCTTTTTGCACTTTCTCTAAGTTTTTTAAACTTTGTAAGTGCGACCAGCTTTTGCAGCCGCACAATTCGGTGTGCGTACCTTGCTTCTTTAAAGCTCCTCCGAGGCTTTAGAGCTTATTCTGTGGCCGTACTTCTTTTTCTGCGGACTGCATAACCTTCTGCAGCCATAGAATTACTTCTACGAACTGCACTTCTGCTTGTAGTTCTCCTTTTTTTCTTGTTTAGCTGGAATACTCCCTTTTGAGTTAGATTTCTTCATTAAGCTCCAAACCTCTAACATGCCTGCAATTCACATTATTTCATTAGATTTGGAAACCAAAATCACTACTTTCGGACTAAAACTAAAGCAAGAAGGTACTAATAAGTGGTTAAAATCCACATTTATCAACTACTAACTAGAGGTTGAGGACAGGCGGGTAGAGGTCATCTTAGAGGGGGAGTCCAGGCACGTTGTTATGCGTTCCCTGATAGGAATGAGGCAGTTGCATTAGATGTAGTCATTACATATATTGTTCCGGTTTGTCATAGAGAAGCATCAGTTCTATTTGATTCTGGCTCTACTTATTCATATGTTTCATCGTACTTTGCTTCATATTTGGATATGTCTCATGATACACTGGGTAATCATGTTTATGTTTCTATACCCGTTGGGGAATATTTTAAGGTGGACTATGTATATTCTTCTTGTTTGGTAAAAATTGGAGCTACGAGGCTAGGGTTGATCTTCTGTTGCTTAATATGGTGGATATTGATGTGATTTTGGGTATGGATTGGTTATCTTCATACCATGTTATTCTTGATTGTCACGCTAAGACCATGACATTGGCTATGCCGGGGTTCCCGAGGTTGGAGTGGAGAGGTTTCTTGGGTCATATTCCTAATATGGTGGTTTCTTTCCTGAAGGCTTGACATATGGTTGAGAAGGGGTTCTTGGTGTACTTACCCTTCGTTAAAGATGTGAGTGTTGATACTCCCACAGTTGATTCAGTCCCTATGGTAAGGGAGATTCGAGATGTTTTTCCTACAGACCTACCGGGCATGCCACTCGATCGGGATATTGATTTGGCACTGTGCACTCAGCCCGTATCTATTCCACCATATTGCATGGCTCCTAGTGTGAAGGAGTTGAAGGAACAGTTATAGGAATTGGTAGATAAAGGTTTTATCAGACTTAGTGTGACACTTAGGGGTGTGCCAGTTCTATTTATAAAGAAAAAAGACAGTTCCATGAGAATGTGCATTGACTAAAGTAAATTGATCAAGGTTACCATTAAGAACAAGTATCAAGTGTCGTGTATTGATGATTTTTTTGATTATCTTAAGTGTGCCAGGGTATTCTTGAAGATTGACTTGAGATCGGGGTACCATTAGTTGAAGATCAGGGCTTCAGACATTCCTAAGACGGCCTTCAGGACCCGTTACGGGCATTATTATTTCTTGGTGATGTCGTTTGGGGTGACCAATGCCCCCAACATCTTTCATGCACTTGATGAACAACGTGTTTCACCCTTATCTGGATTCCTTAGTCACTGTGTTTATTGATTATATATTGGTATATTCTCGCAACCGGGAGGAGCATGATCAACGTTTGAGGATCATGCTCCAAACATTAAGGGAGAAGACGCTATATGCTAAGTTCGCCAAGTGCAAGTTTTGGTTTGACTCAGTTGCATTCTTTGGTCACGTGGTGTCCAGTTAGGGGATTAACTTGGATTAGAAGAAGATTGAAGCAGTTCAGAGTTGGCCCAGACCTTCTACCACAATAGAGATCCAGAGTTTCCTAGGGTTGGCTGGGTATTATCGCTGCTTTGTGGAGTAGTTTCTATCGATCACATCCCCATTAACTAAGTTGACTCAGAAGGGTGCCCTACTCAGGTGGTCTGACGAGCGTGAGGAGAGCTTTCAGAAGCTCAAGACTCCCTTGACTACAACTTCAGTTCTAGTTTTTCCTTCGAGATCGGGTTCATATACAATCTATTATGATGCTTTGCGGGATGGCATTGGGTGTTTGTTAATGTAGGATGGTAGGGTGATTTCCTATGCTTCACGTAAATTGAAGACCCATGAGAAGAACTACCCAGTGCATTATTTGGAGTTAGCAGCCATTGTACACACGCTCATGATTTGGAGGCACTATTTATATAGTGTGTCTTGTAAGATGTATACAGATCACTGGAGTCTTCAACATCGATTCAAGCAAAATGATTTGAACTTGATGCAATGGAGGTAGTTGGAGCTGTTGAAGGACTATTATATCACCAATGTTTGTCATCCGGGGAAGGCCAATGTAGTAGTCGACGCCTTGAGTAGGAAGGAAGAGAATATGGGGAGTCTTTCTTTTATTCCAGATGGGGAGAGGACTTTGGTTATGGATGTTCAAGCTTTGGCCAACAAGTTCGTCTGATTGGACATTTTGGAGCCTAGCAGAGTCCTTTCTTGTGTTGTATCACAGTCGTACTTGTTTGAGCGCATCAAGGCCCATCAGTATGATGATCCCCACTTTCTTGTCCTTATGGACACGATGCATCGAGGTGGTGCTACGGAGATGAGTATTGTTGATGATGGTGTGTTGCTGCTTGAGGGCCAGATTTGTATTCCTAATGTTGATGGGCTGAGAGAGCTGATCCTTGAGGAGGCTCATAGTTCTCGGTATTTTATTCACCCAGGCATGGAGAAGATGTACCATGACTTGAGGAAGGATTATTGGCGGCGGAGGAGGTTACACCCCATATTTTCGTATGTAAGAGTACGTCGTAAGTCAATTGATGTAAGCTCAGAAATGAAATCATCTTTGAGAAGTTTACAAAGTTAGTCAATCATGTTAATGTGGAGGTTACAAAAATTTAAGATCATGAATACCAAGTACCATATGGGTTTGAAGGCTTAGAAGCTAAACTAATTGAAGAAAATAAGTTTCATCGAAAGTTGACAAGTTGGGAATGTTATAACATGTATTTTTGGGGTGAAACTAGGGTGATTAACATTATAAGGAGATTATGTTATGAGTTATTTTTGAAGTCTAGCGAGTTGTGGAACAAAAGTTGAAAAAGGTCATCACAAGTTGCATTCATAAATGTGTTGAATCTTAAGTCAAATGTAGTTGAGATTTTCTCCCAATATACTTAGAATTAGGGGATGATTAACCTACCAATTGAAGATCTACGAGTCTAGTTTCTAACGTATTAAACCGTTCATCGATATGACATCAGTATAGAGATATTCATGTTTTTGTGAGACCGCGCAAGCAGCTCTCAGTGGGACCCACTTAGGCGGTGGATGACCCTTGAACATTTTAAAGGTCTTGGACGGCTTATGTTTTGTCATTTTCGACCAAGGAAAGTTCCCAAACCCTCTCAACACCTCTCTAATAGTTCTCGAGGGTTCCAAGTCAAATCCAACGGTGTTTTACCTAAACCTAACCTCAAAAGTTAGCCTAAGTGAAGAAGAGAGTCTCTATGGTGTCGTGATGTGATTAAGGGTGCTTATAAACTAAGGGAAGCTTTGGTTCGAGTTTTTTCAGATTAATTAAGGTATGTATAACACCTTATTTCTTGGTATTAATATTATCTATGTGTTGGTTAAATTATTTGGATGAAGAATTATAAGATAGAACTTGAAGTTGTATAAGAATCTATTGTCTCTTATTGGACTATTTTGGAGTTGTATATATGACTTCATATGGCTGGAAATCATGGGTAATAGATTGGTTATAATGTTCTTATTATTGTTATGCTTGTCAGTATGTTGATTATGTTGATGAAGTTGTAATTTAGGAGAAGAAGAAACTACACAATACCTAGAAGTTGTTCATTTCGTTGTTTTATCTGGTGGGGCCGGTTGATATTACATTTATGATGGATATAAGGTTGGAATGTCATGTCGATATATATGTTTATATGCTGGACCTATTGTTGGTGTTGTAAGTACATGAAAGATGGGAAAAAGAGTTGGGGTTTGGTTCGAATCCAGGCTTGCTGCTCGTCGTTTTAAATAGCAGCTTTGTGTGTCACGTTTGTACACTTGTTGTGTAGATTGATTGGTGTTCTTGGGCTGTTGTTATATGGTATTTCAGAAGGCCCTTGTTACAGGGGAGATGCTGCCCAAATTTACATAAATGAGCTACTAGCTTAAGTTATGGAATTAGCCTTTACTCAGCACTGATTTTGAATCTCCTTATTATTTACTAACTCCCGCTTAACTATTACTCCATACACCAGCAATTCCAAATTTTTTACTAACTCCCGAAATTTTCAAATATTTCGCAAGAGTCTCCCCTATAACTGGGCCTATCCACCTGCCAGAGAATCCCATAAACCAATCCTAATAAGATATACATTACCTAACAAAGTAACATGATATGAAAACAACACCAAGCGTGGCCTAATAAGCAATACATTACCAGAAAAGAACACCCTTAACATCAACTGTACAAGTGATACATAATTCATAGAAGGTAAGCATCTTAACATTTTCATAGAATCCAACTACCTAAATACATAGTTATTCAAACAAATGAGGTTACTTCTTCTTCATCTCTTCATCGGCCTCCCAGGTGGCCTCTTCAACCTGCTGGTTTTGCCATAGCACTTTCACGGAGGCAATCTCTTTATTTCTCATCTTTCAGACATGCCTATCGAGAATGGCAACTCGAATCTCATCATTAAACTCAATAGTCAGAACCGGAACAATGAGTGTCGGGTCTCCAAATACCTTCTTCAACATAGACACATGAAACATCGGGTGCACTAAAGACATTTCTGGAGATAGCATAAGCCTATAAGCCACCTGACCAATCTTCTAAACGATTCTGTACGGTCTGAAATACATCGGACTCAATTTCCCTTTCTTACCAAACCGTATTTTACCCTTCATGGGGGAAACCTTCAAGAATACCCAATCATCCTCTTTGAACTCCAAATCCCTGCAACGTATATCCGAATAGGATTTCTGACGACTATGGGCAGTTTTCAACCGTTCCTTAATGATCTTAACATTCTCCATAGCCTGGTGCATGAGGTCTGGTCCTATCAACTCTGCTTCCCCAATATCGAACCACCCAATAGGAGATCTACATCTCCTACCATATAGGGCCTCGAACGGTGCCATCTGAATGCTAGAATGATAACTGTTGTTGTGAGAAAATTCTATGAGTGGCAGGCCCATTTCTATTTTTATAACCCGACCCCATTTGTTATAAAATGACTTCGGGGTAATTTCGGCTAGGTTAAACGCCTATTTTAGAGAGAGGGGAGTTCTTTAGGGAAAGAGTTTTAATCCCCAAGTGCTTTGACCATCAATACTTTCCTCAATCTTAAAGATTCAAGGGAACCACTCGCTAGACCATTATCTACCCGGGTAAGACCTTGTCCTATAATCTTCATGCGATTGTTATGGGTTTATGTAGGTGGTGGAGTTGGATATAGGCCATGCATGTGACAATAGGTCATAGTATGTGAGGTTTTTGAACTATTTAGGGTAGTTTCTTATTGAAATTGGTTGAGGAAGGAAGGGATTACCATTGTAGAGCTTTGTAGTCGATTTTTCATAATAGGTGTTTGACAAAATTCCCAAGAGAGTTATATCATGAGAATCCTTCTAATTATTATCCGAGTTTTTGCTATCTTCCTATAGATTGATATTGCTAGAAGTGTTGGAACGTTGTAGTAATCTAAGGAAATCTCAAGAAAGGTATGTTGGCTAAACTTCTCTCTTAGAATCTAATTCAATGATGTTCCCGCAAGTTTCAAGTATGGTTGGCCCAGGTTCCTAATTCCCATGTTTCGAGTTGTTGCTAATAAATTCGAATATCCCAAGTAAATGTTGTGTTGAAGGACGTATACACTCAAAACGTATTCCAATTGCTCCTATCTTATCGTGATCTCTTTCGAGAATGTGTTCAAGTATGGTTTATGTTTTAAAATGTTATAACTTCAATTCATGTTTGAAATGAAAGTTCTTTATGCTTAACTTGGAAAGAAAAACTAATGTTCTTAAGATGCATATAGCTCCTATACATATCAAATCTATATTTCCAAATGCATTTATTGTTGATAAGCTATGACAATGTTTGGAAGTGAAAGAAGTGAGAGCGATATATAAAATTTGGCCATGGTTTTTGTAGATAGAGCGTATGATTTGAATTTGTGTTTCAATCTTAAACCACCACGATCTCCTTTGTAAGAATTTTCAATGTGTTTTGAGTCCTTATTTACCCATGAGTTGAAACCGTGCACTGCCTTTTTAAAGAAGTATTTCAAAAACAAATGGTGTATTACCCGTTTACGATTTTTAACATCTGGTTCAGGCTGGGAAAATGCTATATTTGTTTTACTTGTTTCGGAATTTAGCCAATTTTTCTCACAAAGTTTTGGAGCTCGAGAAGAGGCGATTTTTGAGAAAATTTTCATCACTACTTTGTGGGTAAGTAATTTCTACTTGGATTTAGTTATATATTTTGATTTCACATATATTTCTATACCTGAAACATGGAATTTCAAAGTAAAAAAGTTGGCATTTTTGTCTACAACTTAAGAGGGTAAATATTAGGAATTTAGACTGAATTTTGGAATCTACTCACATATTTGGACTCATGGGGTTATGGATAGTCGGGATCTACCGCTTAACTCGGGTTGTGACTATATAGGCCCGATTTGACTTTTGTGAATTTGATTAAAGATTGAAGCTTTATTGTTTGAAGATGATTCCTATGGCTTTGTTTGATGTTATTGAGTAGATTAGTGTCGTTTCGTATTGGATTTGAACAAAAAGGTGATTTATTATTGATTAAAGATTGCTGGGTGGAGGTAAGTCTCTTGTCTATTCTTGTAAGAGGGAATGTTCCCCATAGGTGATTTTTTTGCTACTTGATACATGATTTAGGTGCTACGTATATGCGATATGAAGAGCGTATATGCATAGCTAGGTTATGAACACAGCTATATATGGATGGGATTCTGTTATGCTTTATTTAGACTTTATGAATTATTTATCCGTGTTTCTTTTATTCAATGTCTACATGATGAATAAATCATGATTAAAAACCATGCATAGGTTTTTGTCTTGTTGGGTTGGATGTATACATGCTCTAGTCTTACTTGTCTTATGATTTGGTGATTTTCGGCTTATGCATGTTTGATATCATGATAGGACTTAAGGATATTTAATGGACATATTAAACTGTTATGAAAAGTCGAATTTCATGATTAGCCATGATCATCTTTTATTCATGTTATTATTCATCAGCATTTTATTATTATGTCCTGGTGCATTTTCATCATATCATCTCATATGCATATACATGAGTTGGAGAGTTGGACATTGAAGAAAGTTGAAAATTTTGGCACAAAGAACATTGTGAATGGATATGATTAGTGGCTCCTATAGCACGGTCCAACGACGCTTGGATATGGATCCATCCCTTTAGAATCAGGTGACTACTCATGTTACGTTGGGCCCTATGAGCGCAAGCATCAGATGTGCTAGTATGGACACTTGGCCAGTGACAAGCACATTGATTTGTACGGTGAGGTACCGAGATTGGATAATGAGCATGCATTGGTAGCGTAGAATCTTGCATTGGCTCTTATACATATTGATATTTGATCATGAGCATGCATTGGTAGCTTAGACTAATGTATAGGCTCTCATACGTATTTGAATGTTATTTGACTCATATCATGATAATGAAAGAATTGACAAACTGATATTATACTCTGTCTCTTTGTGTTAAAATCATGCCTAAATTCCATATTTACTTTACCATTGTTTTCGGACTAGACTGATGATATTATGCCTTATCACATATTCTATTTATGTTTTCATATTCTTATTAAACTATTAGTAGGTGTTCGTGTCAACCCCTCGTCACTACTTCTTTGAGGCTAGACTAAATACTTACTGAGTACCGTGGTTTTGTACTCATACTACACTTATACACAATTTGTGCAGCATCTGAGACTGGCATTAGAAGTACCCTTAAGCCGAGTAGGAGTATTTTTTTGGAGCATAAATGTGTGGAAATATCTTACTCCAAAGTCTTGTATGAAAATCTCCAAGCAAAATGGCCCCTCTTCATATCTAGGGTTCAACATATGAGAGAGTGAGTAAAATACCAAAATACACAATTTATAAGTCTACCTAGAACTACTCCTCGTGAACACGACCCAAGCCATGCGTTTGCGAAGCACAACACTAATGCTTGTCAAAAAACTCTTATGCAATCACGGAATAACACACACAATCACGAAGCTCTGCTTCTCCCACATCATCGCTAATGTGGACACAACCCCGCGAACGCGAAGCACACTACCCCCAACTCCAAACTCTTCAACGCGAATGAACTATAATGACCTGGCCAGTCATTGTGTGTATTTAAGCCCCATTTCCCTTTTTGATACTTCTCCCATGCAAGTTTGATGTTTAGTGACTTGTGGGGATGGTTGATTTGGTTTCGAGGAGGTTTTGGAGTGAATTGGAACACTTAGTTCCTTTGTTGGAAGCTTAAGTTGTAGGAGCTGACCAAGGTTTGACTTTTGTGTAACCGACCTCGGATTAGTGATTTGATGGTTCCAATAGGTTTGTGTGTTTATGTTTTACTAGGGCGTATGTTCAGAATTAGATTTGGAGGTTCGTACGATATTTTGGTGCTATTTGCCAAACGTTGGCAATTTCGATGTTTAAAGAGTTGCTAAATTTTATCGGGGTTGACTTTGATGATATCTTGGATTATTGTTCAGGGTGTTGTAATAGGTTTGGTTTTTCATTTGGGTCTTGTGTGCAAATTTTGGATGAAATTCGAATTGGTTAGGCTTGAATTCGATGCTTGGTTTAATGTTTGGAATTTGATGAACTTAAGAGAAGCTTAACTTGTGCTTTGATCGTCGGTTCATGGTTTTGAAGTTAGTCATGGTGTTTTGAGCATTTGGCCAGGTTTGGATAAGGCATTGGGACTTGTTGGTGTGATTGGATGGGGTCCCGGGGGGCTAGGGGTGCATTTCGAGGTGGTTTTTGACCATTTCCATTTAGTTCGGCATTGATGGTTTTCTAATGTTTTGCAGTGCTTCGCGATCGCGAAGCTTGTCTCACGATCGCAGAGAAGGGGGAGCTAGAAGGAGGATTTTCCTCCTCACATTCACGTTGGTGGTGTCGTATTTGTGGGGATATAGGAGCAGAAGCATCGCATTCGCATTCAAGGGTCGTGTTCGCGATGGAGTGGTACCAGGAAGATGGATGGCCTTTGTGTTTGCGAAGAGGGAGGCTTGCGTTCACGTAGGCTTAGCGGAGCAGTGAACCACATTCACAATGGTGTTTTTGCATTCACAAAGTGGGAGTGGCAGTTGGGTAGGATTTTGGCCTTCGCGATCGCGAAGGTTGTCCCGTAACCGCGATGTGTATAACTAGGCAGAACCTTAAGTGTTATAATTTTGGAGTTCACCCGTTCTCTCATATTTTGAAACCTAGACTTCGATAGGTGGATATTTTGGAGAGCGAATTCTCTACTACATTGGAGGTAAGCAATTTTCACTTGGATTTGACTTTATATGTTAATCTTTCATAGATTTTTACACCTAAAACATAGATGTTTAAAGGAAAAATTGGGCTTTTCTGTCTACAACTTAAGACAATGAAAATTGAGGATTTGAAGGTTGATTTGGACTTGGTTTTGGCGCCTAATCACATATTTGGATTCGTGGGCTTATGAGTAGCTAGGATCTACCCCTTGACTTGGTTTTTGACCATGTACGTCCGGGTTGACGTTTGTTGACTCTTTGGGAATTGAGTAAAGATAGAAGCTTTATTGTTTATAATTGATTCCTAAAGCTTTGTTTTACGTTATTGGGCTGTTTTTGGCTATATTTGAGCCATTAGAAGGCCGACTTGTGAGGGAAGGCATTTTTTGAGTATTGATTTTTCTTTTTTGAGGTAAGTATTTATAATGACCCAAGCGGTCGTTTTTTTATATTTGAGCCCCAATTCCCTATTTGATGCCTCCCTTGTGCTTGGTTATTATTTTGTAACTTATGGGGATGATAGTATAGTTCTGGGAAGGTTTCAGACTAAATTGGAATATTTAGTTGAACTTTTTAAAACTTAAGTTGTAAGAGCTGGCAATTTGAATGTTTGGAATGTTTATAAGTTTGACCATGAGTTGACTTTGAGCCTATCGAGTTCAGATCGTTGTTCTGAGACTTGAAATAGGTCCATTTTTTTTGGGACTTGAGTGCAAAGTTTGTCTTCATTCCGAATTGGTTTGATATAAATCGGACGCTTGGTTGTGAATATTTTGAATTCATGAACTCCAAGTCTTCCATGATCGTGCGATTGTGATGTTAATGTGGCACAAGGTTTCTGCCGTGTGCTTGTAATGATATCGGGGCACGAGGTCTTTGCCGTACAATTGTGATTATATCATGGCATGAGGTTTTTGTCATGCAATTGTGATAATATTATGGCACGAGGTTTCTGTCGTGCGCTTGTGATGATATTGTGGCGCAAGGTCTTTGCCATGCGATTGTAATTATTATTATGCACGAGGTTTTTGCCATGCAGCGTATAGATACGGAACCATTCCCTTGAGGTCGCCTTCTCATATTTGTGTCTTGCGCGTACATCCGGATTATGGTACCATGATTGTTGTGATTGAGTATGATGTGTGAAGTATAGGAGTGTAATTTCACTGTTGATGTTCATATGGCGGTATAAGGTTGGCATTCCAGATCATGCGAATGCATTCTTTAGCTTTGTTATCATTTGAAGATTTTGCTAGTTAGGATGATTTTCCATGTGTTGAGTTGATATCTCCTATTTTGGTGAGCTTTGGTACGACATCTTGTCATATTCTTGTTGCCAGTTATTGGATATATTGCACGGGTTCTTTGATTAGTTAGTATAACATTACTTGAACCTCATAAGTACTTAACCGAAGTTAGTCCTGATACTTACTGAGTACATGTTGTCCCGTACTCATACTACACTCTTGTACATTTGGGCAGATCTGGGTATTGGAGGTAGCAGGCTTTGGGAGTGAGTTTTTCGTTGTTCGAGAGAATTCAAGATAGTATTGCATGTCCGTCGCAGTCCCTTGGTGTCCCTTCCCTCATTTTCATACTGTTGTATTACTTTCAGATAATATTGTACTTTTGAGATTTCATATGTATTCGATTTAGAGCTCATGACCCTGTACGACCTTGTTTAGGGAGTTGTATAATGTATTATCGTTTTGGCTTATGCCATCACTATTTTCACTGTTTATGATAAACCAGACTTAATATATCATGTTTTTATGAGTTAATGTTGATAATCTTATTGGCTTACCTAGTCTTGAAGTTATGTATCATCACGACCATTTGGTGGGTTTGGGTTGTGACAAGTTGGTATCAGAACTCCAGGTTCATAGGTTATACGAGTCATGAGCATGTTTTGTAGATTCTTATGGATGATACAGAGATATTTGTAGTTATATACGAGAGGCTACCAGACTGTTTGTAAACTTCCCATTCTTTCATTTGTTATTGTGAGGATTTGGTTATTTTGGAGTTTGACCCTTTACCCTTCTAGTCTCTCACAGATGGTGAAGATACGTTCTGTGCTATCAGCTGAGCAGGCATTGCTTCCCCCTGTCAGAGCCGCGAGAGGCTAGGGCTAAGGTAGAGGTAGAGGTAGGGCATGCGCCGCAACTAGGGCACATGCTAGAGCAGCAAAAGTGGAGCCACCAGTAGCTCTAGTTGTGGAGCAGGAGCCCAATCATGTTGAGCAGGTGGGATCCGCTCGGGAACCTGAGGGGACTATTACTACCCGTGGACCTCAGAAGGCTTTGGCTCACATTATGAATATGTGCGAGAGCTTGGCCCAGACAGGGTTGATTCTGGTTACACCAACTACTTCATAAGCGCGGGGAGGAGCCAAGGCTCCCACCACACGTACACCAGAGTAAGCTGACTCATGTTTATCAAACACTAGGTATTATGCCAGTGTGGCCAGTAGATGTAGTTCAACCCAATATAAGACCGGCTGTGTCTGTCGAGGAGCAGAAAAGGTTGGAGAGGTTTCAAACACTTCGTTGTCCTAATTTCAGTGGAGGGGCTTCTTAGGATGCACAAGGTTTCTTGCACAAATATCATCGGGTTCTGAGTAATTTGGGTTTTGTGGAGTTGATCGGGGTCGCGTTTACTACATTCCAATTTATAGAGCAAGCATACAGATGGTGGCCGACTTATGAGGCGCATAGGCCAGCTAGTGCAACACCACTTACATGGTCCTAATCTTCTGATCTATTCTTAAGAGATTTTATCCCGCAGACCCGCAGGGACTTGTTACAGAGTGAGTTTGAGCATTTGCGCTAGGAGGGAATGACTATGACCCAATATGCTATGAGGTTCACAGAGTTATCATGTTATGTAGTTCTTATGGTTTCTACTGAGAGGATAGAGTCCGTAGATTCATTGAGGGGCTCACCTACAACCTTAAATTTGGGATGACACGAGAAATGGAGACTAAGACTGCATTTCATTAGGTTGTGGAGATTTCTAGGAGGCTAGAGCGTATCCGCAAGCAGGAGAGGGAGGTTAGGAAGTTTCGTGGTTATTGAGGATTTAGTGGCTCCTACTCTGGAGGCAAGAATCTTTATGTTAGAGACTTTGCTAGTCGACCAGTTCAGTTCGATCGTCAGGTTTTAGGTAGTGCTCCATCTAGTCATGGATCCCAAGGCACTCGTACCAGACAATCATCTTTCAGTTCACCTCTTGCATGGGATGCTTACAACAGTTATTCCAGTCGTTCGGGGCAGACTCAGTTCGAGTAGCCACGTTAGCAGAGAGATTGTTATGAGTGTGGTGATACTAGGGACATGGTGAGATAATGTTCCGGGCTTCATATTAGTATAGCTCAGTAGGGGTACCTAGCCTATGATTCCCACTCCAGATACTACAACACCTCCACGGCTAGCTAGAGGTTGAGGACAAGTGTATTGAGGTCGTTCTAGAGAGGGAGGACATGCCCATTTTTATGCTTTTCCTGGTAGGGCTGAGGCAGTCGCATCACATACAGTCATTACAGGTATTGTTCTAGTCTATTATAGAGATACTTAAATATTATTTGATCTAGGTTCTACGTGATTCTTTTGATTCTTTTGAATCTCCTGTTTATATGTCTATACCCGTTGGGGATTCTAATGAGGTGGATTATGTTTACTGTTCTTTTGTGTGTTCTATTGGGGCTATGAGACTAGGGTTCATCTCTTCTTGCTTAATATATTGGATTTTGATGTAATTTTGGGCATGGATTAGTTATCTTCGTACCATGCTATTCTTTATTGTCATGCTAAGACCGTGACGTTGGCTATGGGCGGGGTTTCCAAGGTTGTAATGGAGAAGTTGCGTAGTCACATTCCTAGTAGGGTGGGCTTTTATCTGAAAGCTCGACTGATGGTCGAGAAAGGATACTTGGCGTACTTAGTCTTTGTTAGAGATGTTAGTGTAGATACTCCTAATATTGATTCAGTCCTCAGAGTGACAGAGTTTCTAGATGTGTTCCCTGCAGACCTACTGGGCATGCCACCTAATAAGAATATTGATTTTGGTATTGATTTGGCACCGAGCACTCAGCCCATATCTATTCCACCGTATCGCATGGCTTTAATTGAGTTGAAGGAATTAAAGGAACATCTGCAAGAATTGTTGGATAAAGGTTTCATCTAGCCGAGTATTTCTCCATAGGTGTGCACCAGTACGTTTTGTGAAGAAGAAAGATGGCTCAATGAGAATGTGCATTGACTACAGGCAATTGAACAAGGTTAACATCAAGAATAAGTATCCAGTACCGCGCATTGATGATTTATTTGATTATCTTCAAGGTGCTACCAAGATTGACTTGATATCAAGGTACCATCAGTCAAAGTTCAGGGCTTCAAACATTCCCAAGATGAATTTCAGGACCCGTTATGGACATTATGAGTTCTTGGTAATGTCTTATTGTTTGATTAAAACCCCAACAACATTCATGCATTTGTTGAGCAATGTGTTCCTGCCTTATTTGGATTCTTTTGTCATTGTGTTCATTAATGACATCCTGGTATATTCCCAGAGTAGGAAGAAGCACGAGCATTGAGGACGGTGCTTCAAGTTTTGAGGGAGAAGAAGTTATATGCGAAGTTCTCTAAGTGTGAGTTCTGTTTGAAGTGAGGTGGTACTGTTTGGCCACATGGTATCTAGTGAGGGGATTAAGGTGGATCCAAAGTAGATTGAGGCAGTTTAGAGTTGGCCGAGAACTTCTACAACCACGGAGATCAAGAATTTTCTAGGATTAGCTGCCTACTATCGACATTTCGCAGCTCCATTTACCAAGTTGACTCGGAAGGGTGTCCCAGAAGCTCATGACTGCTTTGACTATCACTCTAGTTTTGGTTTTACCTTCAAGGTCGGGGTAATACATGGTCTATTGTGATGCTTCACGTGTTGATCTTGGGTGCGTGGTGATGTAGGATAGTAGGGTGATTTGCTATGTTTAGCGACAATTTAATCCCCATGAGAAGAACTATCTAGTGCATGATTTGGAGTTAGCAGCTATTATGACCGCGCTTAAGATTTGGAGGCATGACTTATATGGTGTGTCTTGTGAGTTGTACATAGATCATTAGAGTCTTCAACATATGTTTAAATAGAAAAAATTATTTTTAGGCAGCGGAGATGGTTGGAGATGTTTAAGGTTTATGATATCAATATTCTCTATAATTTGGGGAAGGCCAATGTGGTTGTAGACACTTAGAGTAGATAGGCAAAGAGCATTGGGAGTTTAGAAATCATTCTAGTTGGAGAGAGGCCTTTAGCCATGGATATTCAAGTGGATTCCAACAAATTGTTGAGATTGGATATTTTAGAGCCGAGTAGAGTCTTTGCTTGTGTTGTTTCATGGTCATCCTTGTCTGAGTGCATAAAGTCTCACCAATATGATGATCCCCACTTGCTTGTCCTTAAGGACACGGTACAAAACAGTGATTCTAAGGAGATGACTATTAGTGATGATGGAGTATTACAATTTTAGTGTCGAGTTTGTGTTCTCTATGGCTTGAGATAGTTGATTCTTGAGGAGGCTCATAGTTCGCGGTATCATATTCATCTAGGTGCAACAAAGATGTATCATACCTTGAAGCAACATTATTTGTGGAGGAGGATGAAGAAGGAACTTTTTGGGCATGTTTCTAGATATTTGAATTTCCAGAAGGTCAAGTATGAGCATCCGAAATCGGGTGGTTTGCTTCAGAAGATTGGTATATCGGAGTAGAAGTGGGAGCACATTACCATGGACATTGTGGTAGGGTTGCCACATACCTTGACGAAGTTCGATTCCATTTGGGTCATTGTGGATCGGTTGACCAAGTCGACACATTTCATTCCAGTCATCACTTCCTATACTTCGGAGCAATAGGCTAGGATCTATATCAGGGAGATTGTTCGCCTGAATGTAGTACGTTTCAGCGTGAGTTGGGCACGCAGGTTTAGTTCAGTACTACATTTCACCGTCAGATGGATGGGCAGTCCGAGTTGACCATTAAGATCTTGGATGATATGTTAAGGGCATGCACTATTTAATTTGGAGGTCAACGAAAGTAGTTTTTACATTTAGCGGTGTTTTCTTACAACAATAACTACCAATCAAGTATATAGATGGCCCTGTATGAGGTCTGGTATGGGAGGCTATGTCGTTCTTCAGTCGGTTGGTTCGAGCCCGGCGACGCTAGATTACTGGGCACAGACTTGGTTCGTGATGCTTTAGAAAAGGTGTGATTGATTCAGGAGAGGCTTCACAAAGTGCAATCGATGCAAATGAGTCATGCAGATCAGAAGGTTCGTAATGTAGCTTTCATGGAGAGGGAGAAGGTTCTTCTTGGAGTTTTGCCTATGAAGGGCGTAATGAGATTTGTGAAAACGGGTATGTCGAAACCGAGGTTTAATGCTCCTTTTAAGGTGTTGGATAGATTTTGTGAGGTTCCTTATAGACTTGCTTTGCCTCCCAGCCTTTTGGGAGTTCATCTAGTGTTCAATATTTCTATGCTTCAGAAGTATCATGAATATAAGTCTTATGTCTTGGACATCATCACGGTGTAGTTGGATGGAAATCCTGCTTATGTAGAGGAGCCGGTGGCCATTTTTGATCGGGAGGTCCAAAAGTTCAGGTTTGAGGAGATCGCGTCAGTGAAGGTGCAGTGGAGAGGTCAACCAATCAAGGAAGCGGCTTGGAAGACCGAGCATGATATACGGAGCAAATATCCTCATATTTTGGCACTTCAGGTATGATTCTAGATTCGTTCGATGGCGAGCATTTATTTAAGAGGCGGAGAATGTAACGACCCGAATGGTCGTTTTGTATATGTAAGCTTCGTTTCCCCATTTGATGCTTCCCATGTGCATGATATTTCTTTTCTGACTTGCAGGGATGGTTAGTTTGGTTCCAGGAAGGTTTTGGAGTAAATTGGAACACTTAGTTATAATTTAGAAGCTTAAGTTATAAGAATTGACCAAGGTTTGACTTTTGTGTAAATGACCATGGATTTGTGTTTGATGGTTCCAATAGGTTCATATGGTAATTTTGGACTTGGGCATATGTCCATAATTATGTTTAGAGGTTTCTAATTTTGCTCTATTTTCTGAAAGTTGGTAATTTGAAGGATTGAAAAGTTCATAAGTTTGGCTGTGAGTCGACTTTGATGCTATCAAGTTCGGATTGTAGTTCTGAGACTTGGAATAGGTCAGATTGGTCATTTGGGACTTGTGTGAAACGTTTGGTTTCATTATGCGTTAGTTTGACATGAATCGAACACTTGCTTGTGAATATTTGGAGTTCATGAACTTGAAGGTTTGCATGATGTGTTTTGCTGTTTTATCTTGGTTGTGGATGTTATTGTGATATTTTGAGCTTACGACCGAGTTCCTATGTGGTTTATATACTTGTGTGAGTGTTTGGTATGGGGCCCGAGGGGCTCGGGTGAGTTTCTTATGCTTTTTGAATTATTGTGGTAGGGTCAGATTTTGCATGTGTTGTAGACCTCGCATTTGCAATGGTATGCTTGCATTTGCGAAGGTCCACAATTGCGGACTGCTGATAGCATTTGTGTTAGCTTCGCATTTGCAAATCTTGTGTTGCAATTGTGACATCCGCATTTGCGACACTGGGTCACATTTGCGAGCTTCCTGATGGCATTTTCTATGGACTGCTTCTCATGTGCCTTGTTCGCATTTGCGAGTCCTTCTTCGCATTGGCGAGGGTTGCATTTGTGAACCCCTGGTCTCAAATGCGACATCTGTAGCTTGTTTTAGTTAGCTAGTTTTTGGACTTAGATCAATTATCTCATATTTTGAACCCTAGACTTGGATATGGGCGATGTTTGAGGAGGATTTCACACAAGGCTTTGGAGTAAGTGATTTCTACATGATTTTTATACTATATATTGTTTTTCCATGGATTACTAATGCCCAAAACATGGAATTTAGAGGGAAAAATTGGGAATTTCTCCTACAACTAAAGAAAATGAAAATTGGGGTTTCGAGCTAAGATGTGGACTTAGTTTTGGAATCTAATCACATCTTTAGGCTCGTGGGGTTAATGGGTAGTCGGGATATACGCTTGACTCGAGTTTTGACTGTGTGGGCTTGGGGTTGACTTTTGTTGACTTTTTGGGAATTGGGTAAGGATTGAAATTTTATCGTTTGGAATTGATTCCTATAGTATTATTTTATGTTATTGAGTTGTTTTGGAAATATTTGGGTCGGACATAGGTGAAATTTAAGGGAAAGGCCATTTTCTAGGGTTGATTTGGGGCTTTTTGAGGTAAGTATCTTGCCTAACTTTGTGAGAGGGAATAATCCTTAGGATTTAGCTTTATTTGCCTAATTATGTTATGTCTAAAGTGACATGTACGCGAGGTGACGAGCGTGTACATGGGTGCTATGTGTTATTTTGACCAGATTAGACCTTAGGCTTTTAATATATCTTAATTTGATTATATGCCTTATATAATACGTGCTTTATCATTCCATGAGTACATGAATTTAGTTGCTACAATTAATTTAGCTATAGTCACGCTTTATATGTTGAACACTCATCTGCAATTTATTATTATCATGCCCTTGTGCACCTTGTTGAGGAATTACAAGCATATGTCTTTTAATGAAAATTTGACATATTGCATTGATATGATCATGGCACATGTGGACATGTTGGGCGGATTGATTGGGTGTTGGCACGAGGTTTTTGCCATGTAATTATGATGATAATGTGCACAAGGTTTCGACCGTATGCTTGTGATGATATTGTGGCACGAGGTCTTTGTCATGCGATTGTGATGAACGAGGTTTTTACCCTACGACTGTGATGATGTTGTGGCATGAGGTTTCTGTCGTGCGCTTGTGATTATATTGTCACATGAGGTCTTTGCCGTGCGATTGTCGTTATTGGTATTCACGAGGTTGTTAGTTGCTATCGTGCAACGTGTAGATACAAATCCATACCCCTAAGGTTGCCCTATGATGTTTCTCTCTTGATGGCGAATATGCAAATTGTAGTACCATGATTGTTGTGATTGATTTTGATGTGTGGAGCATAAGGGTAGCATTTCACTGTTGATATTCATGTGGCGATATAAAGGTGGCACTCCTGATCATGCACATGCATTATTTACGCTTTGTCATGAATTTAGACATGTTTTCACTTGTATTTAAGATGCCATTCCATGCCTCTATATCATTTGAATATTTTTCTAGTCAGGATGATTTTACCTATGTTGAGTTGATATCTCATGTTTTGTTGAGCTTCGGTTTTGCATCTTGTTATACTTGTTGCCAGATATTGGATATATTGCACAAGTTCTTTGATTACTGAGTATCACATGACTTGAACCTCATTACTTCTTCACTGAGGTGAGCCTTAATACTTATAGAGTACATGTTGTCCCGTACTCGTACTACACTTCTGTATATTTTTTTGTAGATCCGGGTGCTTGAGGTAGCGAGCTTCGAGAGTGAGTTCTTCATTGATCGAGAGGATTCAAGGTAGTGCTGCATGACCATCACAGTCCCTTGGAGTCCCTTCCCTCATTTTCATATTATTTTAATAATCTGAAATAGTATTGTACTTTTGAGATTTCATATATATTCGGTTTAGAACGCATGACTCTATACTAACTGGTTTTGGGTGTTGTATTGTCTATTGATGTTTTGGCTTATTTTATCATTATTTCTGTTGTTTATGATAATTCAGACTTATTATATCATGTGTTGATGAGTTAACGTTGATAATGCGATTGGCTTACCTAGTCTTGAAGGTTAGGTGCCATCGTGACCCTTTTGTGGGATTTGGGTCGTGACAGGATCGAGCCTAACTTTGGCTTAAGGGACTAGTTGCTTTAAATATTGATGTTCGCTACATACTTGGGGTGGCGTACATGCAAGAGGTCGAGCCCGTGTGCGTGCACCGGGTTTATCCATGCTTGGGGTAGTCTTTAGGCTATATTATGCCTTGTTTTGAATATTTGTGATTCTTGCTATCATATTTTATATGTTGTACGACTATGTGATTTCATGAATCATGCTAGCGAACATGTGTAGGCTTACTTTTCTTGTTTGAACATGATTCTCATTGTTGTGTGGTGTATCCATCCAATTTGAGCCGTAGTTGTACACTTCGCAAGTACATACATGTTACCATGCTATTTTATTAGTCCAGGAGTATGTAATTTGATATCCATTGACTGTACACATGTATTCTTGTATATTCTCATGTGTTATGGACTAGTTTGACAGCACGTGAGTTGTCTATGCAGGTTGAGTTGATGGTGGCACGTGAGATATTTGTGCGGTTGTTATGGCATGTTAGTTATCCGTGCAGCGTGTGGATAAGGATCCATCCCCCTAGGATCATATTCTCATGTCTATCCTTGATGACGTACATGCGGTTATGGAAAACTGATCAGTATTGGGTTTTTGTGTATCTTCTCTATATGCAAACTCATTGGGTGTATACATGATATTTACTGCATATCTCCTTTATATTATCATACCCCGACCTCGGGGAGCACGACCGGTACTCAACCGAGATAACCCGGCCGAGCAAGCCTACTAGACTGCCTTCTACCCAACTCACCCATAAATAAAGAGAAGAAAACTTTATTAATTAACACCAAGAGGCTTCATGAACAACACTAATTCCATCACCATTAGTTACTTCATTTATAAAGTCTCAATATACATACATTTTGATAGTTTAGGGTGGAACATGTAATACACATACGACATTACTATCTTGACATTCCCAATACCAATACACAACACACACCATGTCTACAGAGCCTCTAATAGATACAAAAAGTACAATGATAGTGCCGGCAACAAGGCTCCCGCTATACCTCAAAACATAATTCATACCGAACAAAAGTGAACGACCCCGAAATAAAGTGGGGCTCAACAAGTCAACTGGGAAGAGAGCGTACCGCTATCGTTGGTCAATGCCTTCCACTGTGGAACCACCTGCACCCATTAAAGATGCAGTGCCCCCGAAAAAAGGGACGTTAGTACTTGTCGAATAGTACTAGTATGAAAACCAAACAACTATGCAATGACTTCGAAATACAACATGAATTTGATGAATCATGGTAACAATAAAAGGCTTAGATAGTCGTTGAAGCCAAAACAAGTTTATTAAGAACTTTCAATAACATTTGTAAATGTTTTTAAGTCAGGGATCCTCTGCAACTACCTTTACATAAAGCGGCCCTACCGCCTCACCCCAATGTATGCGGGTGGAAGTGCAATCACAATACCAGAAACTATACACAAAGCGTCCCTGCCGCCTTACCCTAATGCATGCGGGTGGAGGTGTAATCACAAAACCACATCTCTACACAAAGCGACCTTGCCACCTCACCCCAATGTATGCAAATAGAGGTGCAACTACAATACCACAACTCTACAAAGAGCGGCCCTGCCGCCTCACCCCAATGCATACAGGTGGAGGTGTAATCACAATACCACATCTCTACACAAAGCGGCCCTGCCGCCTCACCCCAAATGTATGCAAGTGGAGGTGTAACTACAATACCACAACTCCACAAAGAGTGGTCCAGCCACATCACCCCAATGTATGTGGGTGGAGGTGAATTCGCATTACCACAAACTCTACACAAGCGGCCATGCCGCCTCTCCCCAATGTATGCGGGTGGAGGTGTATTCACAATACCACAACTCTACACAAAGCGGATATGTCGCCTTACCACAATGTATGCGGGTGGAGGTGTATTCACAATACCACAACTCTACACAAAGCAGCCCCACCGCCTCACCCAATGTATGTGGGTGGGGGTGTATTCACAATGCCACACTTCGGATTCCCAAAATGATAATAGTTTGTACAAAAGAGTTCCCTTTCAAATCAACCATTTGGCAGCTTTGTCCTTAGCAAGTGTAAGTTCATAAGGTTTCATCATATGAGAAATAAGTGTTTGATCACATTCATTTCATACAAGATCTTCTTCCCTAAAGGGGTATAACATAATTATGTCAAAAATAGAAAATCATTAACACACAAGGGTTCTAACATGTTATGCCAATTAGGAATCAATTTTACTAGTTTGAATACCCCACATCAATAGCGTTCCATGTTCCGACTTCACACGATGGAGTTTTGTAAGAACACGGGAATTCCAATACCAGAAAAAGAGCTTAGCCTTCATACCTCGAATGACCTTTTCGTAGTTCAACAATAATGTCCCAACACTCCGAACGATGCCAATCTATCGAGGAGGAGAGAATTATAAGCACAATTATAGGAATTTGCTTGGCAAGGGCTGTTACAACTACGACCAACCATTCCCTCAACTAATTCAACAACAAAACCACCATAAATTGTTCAACAACTTTCCCACAGTCTCAATTAGCTCATGCATGTGATAAATCCTACCCTCATCACCCACAATCAAAATCCAAACCCAAAATTGAAGAATTGGGGGAAGCAATTCTTACCTTGTTGAAGCTATAGCAAGTTCCTTTTGATGGAATTCCAAGGTTTGATCAAAGTAGAGTAGTGAAATCCTTTGCCCTCCCTTTCCTCTCCCTAAAATAGCTCTCTCCTCTCTCTAAAATGTCAGGTAAGCCCCCAAAATAAACCCTTAGGCTATATAAATGAAATGGGGGTCGAGTTATAAGATTGGAAAAATGGAGCCCCGACGCAGATCTGCGGTCGCATATGCAAGCGCATAACACTTTTGCAGTCCGTAAAATGGACCGCATAATGGCCCTCCCAAATAGGGCGTTTCTGCTTCACTCTGCGATAGGTCTGCGGTCCGTAGACCAATTCTGCCTGCATAATGGACCGCAAAACCTCCTTCCAAAATTTCTCATGTTGGATCTGTGATGGGATCTGCGACCCGCAAAACGGTTATGCGGACGGATAATGTGCCGTATAATGGTCCTCAAAATTGGCAAATCTATCTGCTTCAATCAACGGCCGATCTGTGGTCCGCAAACTGGTTATGCAGTCGTATAGTGAACCGCAAAACTATAATGTTCTGCAAACCTTTTTCTTTAACTCCTTGACGCACTGAGCAACTCCAAACACATTAGCTTACCTCCACACCACAAAACCTTGGGTTTTAGGTAAAATTTTACGTAGCCTTACATCCTCCCCTACTTAGGATCATTCGTCCTTGAATGAGGGTCAAAATTTACCATTAGCAGGAGGTGTTATGGATGTAGTAGCTGCATAACTAGCTTGCTATGTTGCACCTCTGCCCATGATCCGGTGGGACTAGCGGCAATCCCTCTGAATGTGACCCCTCATACTGCACCCGTAGCATATAGGTAGGTCCAGGAAGCAGAACCCAAAGTGCATCCTCCCACACATGGGGCATGGGGGCCTTCGCTGCTTCTGGAATCTCCCTCTAGGCCGACCCTGCTGGTGGGGTCCCCCGTTGCCCTTGAAGAATTTCTACAATCCTCAAACACATTAGCTTACCTCGTCACCACAAAACCTCAGGTTTTAGGTAAACGTTTATGGGGCCATACATATATGTTAGCTCCAAAACTGTATACATTATTATTTACACATATCTTCTCTATATGTCTCTTAGTTGATGATAGGATACGCAGTACATATCTTCTCTATATGTATTTCCCTATGTAATGGACTTATCTGTTTATGCATATCCTCTATGTATGTTGAACTGTTGTTCTTTTCGATGCTAGGGCATATCTTCTCTATTGCACCATAGGCCTTAGCTATATCTGATGTGTAGATTCTAGTATTATTGCTACGTATATCTTTATTAATGACCTGTACATATTTATCAAGTGAGTATCATTTGTAATTCATGCCACTACCTCTCCAAGGTTAGACATGATACTTACCGTGTACATGAGTTCACTTGTTCTAATACTACACTGTACACTTAGTTGTGCAGATCCATGTGTGTGACCTAGCTCAGAGTTGTGCTAGATCATTTTTGAGCTATTCAGAGACAAGGTAGAGTTGTATCCCGATTGCAGTCCTTGGCATCTCTTTCCATTTCTATTACTGTGTTAATGTTCTCACAATATTTAATACTATCATACTTATATTCCTTGTTACGCCCCGACCTCGGGGAGCGCGACTGACACTCAACCGAGATAACCCGACCGAGCAAGCCTGTTAGATTTTTTTGTACCATAACTCACCCATGAATAAAGAGGAGATATATTCTATTAATTAGACACTGAGAGTATTTCATAAATAATCCCGACTCCATTACCATTAGTTACTCTATTTTTAAGTTTCAAGATAGAAACACTTTCATAGTTTGAAGTAGAACATGTAATACACATATGACATTACTAGCTTGACTTTTCCTACACCAATATACAACCCACACTATGTCTACGGAGCCTCTAATAAATATAAAGAGTACAATTATAGTGCCGGTAATAAGGCTCCAACTATACCTCAAAATAGAATACACAAGGAGCAAAAGATGCACGACCCCAAAATGAACTGGGGCTCACCAGGTTAGCTGGGAAGGGAGTGTACCGCTATCACTGGTCAATGCCTCCTGCTGTAGAACCACCTACATCCATTAAAGATACAGTGCCCCAGTCAAAAGGGACGTTAGTACATGTCGAATAGTACTAGCATGAAAACCAAAACACTTATTCAAGGACTTGGAAATACCACATAAATATAATGAATCATGGTAACAATAATAGGTCTTAGATAGCCGTTAAAGTCAAAAAACAATTATTAAGAACTTCCAATAACATTTATAAATTTCAAGTCGAGGATCCTCTGCAACCACCATTAAACAAATCGGCCTTGCCGCCTCACCCCAATGCACGCGGGTGGTGGCATAAACACAATATCACAACTTTAAACAAAGCGGCCCTGCCGCCTCACCCCAATGCATGCGGGTGGAGGTTTAATCACAATACCACATCTTTACACAAAGCGGCCCTACCGCCTCACCCCAATGCATGCGGGTGGAGGTGTAATCACAATACCACATCTCTATACAAAGCAGCCCTACTGCCTCACCCCAATGTATGCTGGTGGAGGTGTAACTACAATACCACAACTCTACAAAGAGCGGCCCTACCGCCTTACCCCAATGTATGCGGGTGGAGATTTAACCACAATACCAAAACTTGGATTCTAAAAACGATAACAGTTTGTACAAAAGATTTCCTTTCAAATCAATCCCTTTGGCGCCTTTGGCCTTAACAAAAATATGAGTTCATAAGATTTCATCATATAAGAAATAAGTGTTTCATCACATTGATTTCATACAAGGCTTTCTTCCCAAAAGGGGTATAACATAACTAAATCCTAATAGAAATCTTTAACACATAAGGGTTCGAACACGTTATGCAATTTGGGAATCAATTTACTAGCTTGAACATTCCACCTTAACAATGTTTCAAGTTCGACTACACATGATGGAGTTTTGCAAGGATTTAAGAATTCCGATACTAGAAGAAGAGTTTAGCCTTCATACCTCGAAATAGCATTCCTTGGTGTAACAATAAAATCTCGACACTTCTAATGATGTTAATCTATAAGAGAGGGGAGCATTACAAGCATGATTAGAGGGAATTTGTATGGCAAGAGCTGCTACACTAATGACCTAACCTTCTCTCAACTAATTCATGAACAAAACCACCCAAGATGGTTCAACAACCTCCCCATAGTCTCTATTAGCTCATGCATGTGATAAATCTACCTTTATCACCCATAATCAACCTAAACCCGAAATTGAAGAATGGGGGGAAGAAGTTCTTACCTTTTTGAAGCCCTAGCAAGTTCCTTTTGATGGAATTCTAAGGTTTGATCAAAGTAGAGTAGTGAAATCCTTCCTCCCTATACTCTCTCTAGAATATCTCTCTCCTCTCTCTAAAATATCAGGTAATCCCCCAAAAATGAACCCTCAGGCTAGATAAATAAAATGTCGGTCGGGTTATAAAATTGGAAAAATGAAGCCCCGATGCAGATATGCAGTCGCATATGCGACTGCATAATGCTCCTACGGCCCGCAATATGGACCGCGTAATGGCCTTCCAGAATTGGGCATCTCTGCTTCACTTTGCGACAGGTTTGTGGTCCGCAGGCCAATTTTGCGGTCGAATAATGGACCGCAGAACCTCCTTCTAAAATTTCTCATGCGAGGTTTGCGATGGGATTTGCGGCTCGCATAATGGTCCTAAAAATTGGTAAATATTTCTGCTTCATTCTGCGACCGATCTGCGGCACGCAAACTGGTTATGCGGTCGCATAGTGGGCCGCAGAACTGCCATGTTCTGCAAACCCTTTCCTTTAACTTCTCAAATACATTAGCTTACCTCGGCACCAAAAAACCTCAGGTTCTAGATGAAAGTTCACGGGGCCTTACACTCTTATTGTAGAGATCATGGCTCTGTATTACCATTTCTGGGGGGGGGATTTATGCATTGACGCATTCTTTATTATGATATTTGGTTCTTAGACTTATATAACTTGTACTTTGTTGTCATTTTTGATTATTGTTTAATGAGTGGCTTGCCTAGAAAGTGGGTTAGGCGCCATCACAATCGATGGTGGTTTAGGGTCGTGATATGAACATTCTCCCGCCTGCCTCTTCCTCAACACGAACATGACATCATCCATGCGAACGTGAAGTCATTGGCGTATCTTTCCATTTCTATTACTATGTTGTTGTTCAGACAATATTTAATACTATCATACTTGTACTCATGTTGTAGAGATCTTGACTCTATATTACAATTTCTATGGGATTTATGTCTTGACTAAGTCTTTGTTATGATATTTTTCTCTTAGACTTATATAACTTGTACTTTGTTGTCATGTTTGATTATTGTTTAATGACTGGCTTGACTAGAAAGTGGGTTAGGTGCAATCATGACCGAAGGAGATTTAGGGTCGTGACATGAACAACCTTCTGCGAATGCGATATCATCCACGCGAATGCGACATCATCCACGCGAACGTGAAGCACTGAAAAGACACCATGCGAACGTGAAGCACTGACAAGACATCACACGAATATGAAGCCTCATCACGAATGCGGTGAACAAAATCTCACCTACCAGCATCCTCCTCCACGATCGTAAGCCTTGCTCCGCAATCGCGATGAACTGCAACACACCAGCACATCAGCTACACCAAACTCAACCAAAATGAACTAAACCCCCCCTCGTGTCACACCTGAGGCCCACGGGACCCCGTCCAATCATACCAATAAGTCAAAATACATTATCCAAACTTATATAAGGATCTAAAAACCATAAATAACATCAAAAACTTAGAATCGAATATCAAATCATTCTCTTATCTTTCAAACCTTCAAAGTTCGTCGAACGCGTTGGAATCACACTTACTCGTTCTGCATAACAACCAAACTTTGCACAGAAGTTCATATCAACTATTATGACCTATCAAAGGTCTCAAAACAACAATAGGAGCCCGATAATACCGAAGTAAACTCCCAGTCAAAACCTATGAACTCTCAAATTCTTCAAATTGCCAACTTTCGACAAATAGAGCAAAAACCTTCTACGAACATCCAAATTCAAATTAGAACATATGACCAAGTCCAAACTCACCATACGAACCTATTGAAACTATCAAATCCTGATTCTGAGGTTGTTTTCTCAACAGTCAAACCTTGGTCAACTCTTCCAACTTAAATTTTCAAAATTAAGAATTACTCTATCAAATCAATCTCGAACCTCTAGAACAACGAAACAAACTAGGCGCGTATGTCTTAATACATCATATGAAGTTACTCAAGATGTCAACTGCCAAATGTGATGCCAAAGCTCAAAATGACAGGTCACGTCGTTACGCGCCATCATGACCTTTGGTGGGATTTTGGGTCGTGACACCGCATATCTTCCCACTTGTAAAATTTATCTGCTATCTGGGACTTATCACAAGTATCAACACATGCCCTTGAATCTTTGAATAAATATGGACAATAAAAACTGGCTTCTATGACCTTTGCTGCTATACGATCACCACCATAGTGTTCTTATGCTACTCCATTATGGGAACGAGAAGGAATATTTTCATTCTCCCCTTCTGGCACACATCCTCAAATAATTCTATTTGCACACAATTTATGGAGGAAACTACCAATGCCAATACAATCAAAATATTCTCGCGAGCGATATGTCAAATATGTTTGATGTATGTGGTGGTCAAGATAGACATTTATATGGGTGTGTTTACATTTCTTATCCTCCCCAACCCCTTACTATGTGAAGTGAACTGATAGGTCATTTTGAGTACTAGCTCCCCTTTTTATAATTTGATACCTTTCATAGCACTATTTGATGATTTATGACTTGCGTGTGTGGTTCTTGTTACTTTTTGGAAAGCTAAAATATGGTTTTTAAAGTAAATTTGATATTTCAACATGACAATGGCTAGAGTTGACCCGGTCAACATTTTTGGTAAAAGACCTAGGATTTGTGTTATGATGATTCTAGTAGGTTCGTATGATGATTTTGGACTTGTACATATATTTTTTTGGGGTCTCGGGGTGATCCGAGACCATTTCAGCGCTTAATGTGAAAAATTGGAAATTTGAAGCGTGAACTTTGAAGTTCTTTGAGTTGTGGTTCTTGATTCTTCATTATAGATGTTATTTTGATGATTTGAGCTCACGAGGAAATTCGTATGATATCATTATACTTGTGTGAATGTTAGAATTATGACCGAGGGGTTCGAGTGAGTTTCCGATGAGTTCGGGACTAATTTGCTAGGACATGGAACTTGCTGGAGCTACAGATCTCGCATTTGTGAGAGTCTATCGGCAAATATGAGCCTCGCATTTGAGAGTTCTAGATTGCATTTGTGATGCTTGGTAGGGCTGGGCAGCTTCTCATTTGTGATGCTTTGTAGGGCTGGGCAGCTTTGCATTTGTGAGGGGGACTACCTTCGCATTTGCGAGTTCATTGTCGCATTTGCGACTCTATCATAGTAGGAGCAGCTTCCATTTTACGAAGCTTTGTTCGCATTTGCGGAGGTTCCATCCTTTGCAATCGCGAAGATTTTATTGCATTTGCGACATCATGGGGGTCAGGAACTGTTCGCAGTTGTGACCAGTTGTTCGCTTTTGCGAACATTGCAATTGCGATACTTGCAGTTGGGTAAAAGGTTGGGGGTTCGGGATTTAGCTCATTTTATTCCATCTTTGAGACCTAGACTCCACATAGACGAAATTTTGGAGACAAATTTCCTCCCAACGTCATAATCTAGTAACTTTAACTTGTTTTTGTTCAATTTCCATTACATTTTCATGGATTTTCACAATTAAACCTAAGATTTCATATAATAGAAATAGGGCTTTTGGGTAAAAATTTAGCATTTTGTAATTTTAAGATTTAGACCTTCAATTGAGGTCGGATCTCGACAAAATAACATATTTGGACTTGGGGATGAATATGTATGGGGATTTGAACTTAATTTTTAATTTCGACCATGTGGGTCCGTGTTGACTTTTTGTTGACTTTTCCAAATATGTTAAAGGTCGAACCGTTTGTCTATGAGGGTAGTTTCTAAAGCATGTTTTCACTTCTTTGTATAATATTTGACTAGATTTTAGTTGTTTGGACACTTGTTCTAAAGGGAAAGCCTTGGTGGATTGTTGATCTTGATCCGAAAAGAGGTAAGTATCGTGGTTAACCTTAATTTGAGTGAATCAGGACATGATTGATCTATTTACTATGTGATTTATATGTGGGGACGACATATATGCAAGGTGATGAGTGTATATGCATTGTAATGGGTATAAGCATGCAGCGTATTCCAGCTTACTTCAAGCCCTAAATTATACCATGTCTTTCTTTATTTCATGATTTCCTTTACTATGTGCCCTTATTTGATACATGTTGTCTTAACTCATATATGCCTTCATTTAATAATTGTCGTCAATTATTTCATGTTTCTATTTTCTTTATGCGTTGATTTAGTATTTTCCTTTACTTGTTACATGTCCTTTGTGTTATTAGATAGATGCTTTTACCATCTTTATGTCATTATTTGCCTTATTGTCTTTACATGTTCCTAGTTTTACTCTATTGTGTTATGTTGTATTGTGTGACCTAGATTGTTCTCATGTTACAACTTGTCTAAGTCTTGTTGGTGTATGTTGTGAGGCCATTTCTTGAATATTGCACTGTTTGACCTTCCTTGTTCATGCTTATACTTCCTTGGTGAATGTATGCATTCTAGCGCCCTTTAATATTATGTTGTGAGAATTGATGTGTTGACTGTTACTGCGCATTATCAAATGAACTAATATATCAGGATCGGATTACACATAGCAACAGTGCTATTATTGATATTGGGATCGGGTTGCGTGCTGCAACGGTATCTCTATTTATATTGGAATCGCAGCGCGCTGCAACGGTATTAGCACTTGTTGGTATTGATATTGGAATCAGGTTGTGTGTCGCAACAGAAAGGATGTCTTTCAGTTATTCTTGGTTGTTTTGCTCTGCGACGGTGTTGTGTTTCCAGGCAACGTTATTCTGGGGCCCTCCATTAGCTATTCTCTTACTCCGTTCATTATCTTTTTTCTAGTTTCTCTATATTGTTATTGGTTTTATGCTTATTACTCATTCAAATTTACAGTGAGTGTCGTGTTATAGCCTCATCACTACCTCGTCGAGGTTAGACTCGATACTTACTAAGTACATGGGGTCGGTTGTACTCATACTACACTTCAGCACTTATTGTGCAGATCCTAGTATTGGTCCTAGTAGAGTTTAGTGCTGATTTGCCTGGACCTTTTCCAGGAGTCTTGAGGCTGTGCTGCTTGGCATTCACAGACCCTGGTGTTCTCTTCCTATCTCTATTTATTGTTTATTGTATCATATGGTTTAGCACTTTTCTTTACAGGCTTGCATTTTAGTACTCCTAATGGCTCATGTACTCGTGACACCAAATCTTGGGATAGTCTTAGACACCGTTACTTGTAGATTTATCTTGCATTTATGAGATTCCACCCCTTTATCTTGATTATGATTCTTTTAACTTTTAAATTGCTTTGATTGTTGTGGCTAATGTTGGCTTGCCTAACAAGCGGTCTTAGGCTCCATCAAGACCCCATGGTTGGGATTTTAGTCGTGACAAGTTAGTATAACAACCCTATGTTGCATAGGTCTCATGATGCAAGCTTAGTAGTGCCTTGAAGATCGGTACAGAGAAGTCTGTACTTATCTTCAAGAGGCTATAAGGCTTTAGGAATCTTTACTTTCTTTCTTTAGCTATCATGTAACTTTGTCCTATCATAGAGTTTGAATCGTTCTTCTCTTATTCTCTCATAGATGGTGAGGGCACATGCTTCTCCATAGTTGATCAGGGGTCGGAGCCCCAGATTGTAGCCACTACTTGGGATAGGGGCCAGGGTAAGGGTAGAGGTGGAGCTCATCCTAGAGTACATGCAGCGGCACCCGCAGTCGAGCCTCAGATAGCTCAGGATGATGATATCCTATCTTAGGTCGAGCTAGTAAGACCGATTCAGATCATAGAGGGGTTCATTGTTACCCCGGTGCTATAGGACACCTTAGTCTGCATAGTTGGCTTCATGAAGTGTATGGCTCAGGCCGGGAGAGGAGTTCAAACTGCCGCTACTCATTCCCTAGGGTATATGGCCCATAGTTATTAGACCGTAGGAGTTCTACCAATTAGGGTGGTTCACCCAATTGTTGCTACACTACCGGAGGACAGGCCCACAATGTGTGCAGATTAGCTAAAGAGGTTGGACAGGTTCACGAAATTGTTTTCTCCTTGCTTTAGCAATGCACATACATAGGATCCCAAGGACTTATTGGACCATTGCCATGAGATTATGAACAATTTGTGACTAGTGGAGTCTAGTGGAGTGGGCTTCACCGTCTTTCAGATGCATGGATCAACCAAGAGGTAGTGGAAGGTTATGAGCTACGCTAGCTAGCGGGATCACCTCCTCTAACATGGGCTCAGTTTTCGCTGTTAGTTTTGAAGAAGTTTAGTCCCCTCACTTATAGAGATGAGTTGTGCAGCCAGTTCAAGTGCCTTCAACAGGGTAACATGATCGCTTCTTAATATAAGACAAGATTTGTTGATTTGTATTACGATGAAACTATCCCGATCCATACTGAGAGAGAAGGTGTGGAGGTTAATAGAGGATCTTATATTTGGCATCAAACTTCAGATGGAAGAGAATCCGAGACTGAGATTTCTTTTACTCGGTTAGTGGAGATCGCTAGGAGGATTGAGCGCATTAGTGGCAAGGCATGAGAGATGACCTCTAATAAGAGGCCCTGTCATTTTGGAGGATTCAATGGTGCCCCGCCTGGAGGCAGAGGTTATTTTGGTAGAGGACATCCTATTAGGCCAGTACAGTTAGCACTACATGCCTCATATGGTACATCATGCAGTCGTAGTGCTTATGGACCTCATTCCAAGTTGCTAGCATTAATTGCACCTCTAGCTCCCATAATGCACCACTAATTTAGAGATACTACAGTGGTCATTAGAGTTGTTAGGGACAGTCTCACATTTCGCAGTCACTCTAGCCGATGAGCTATTTTGAGTGCAGAGATGCGGGTCCTAACAGGAGGTACTGTCCTAGATTGCAGAGTAGTATGCCATAGCAGGGTACTCGTGCCATGATTCCGGTACCGGTTGCCTCACCACCTGCTCAGCGAGCTAGAGGTAGGGGTCAGGTAGCTAGAGGTGGAGCCTAGCTAGTTAAATATGGAGGCTAGTTAGTGATATTATGTCCTAGTGGTGCAGAATATGTTGGTGGGGCTCAAACTCATTGTTATGCATTTCCGTGTAGGCCTGAGGCGGAGTCGTCGATGCAGTTATTACATATATTATCACAGTCTATCATAGAGATGCTTTTGTGTTATTTGATCCAGGTTCTACATATTCTTATGTGTCTTAATATTTTGCTTCGCACTTGAGTATGACTCGTGATTCTCTTGATGTTCTTGTTTCTGTGTCTATACCGGTTGGAGATTCCATAGTAGTAGATCAGGCATACATGTCTTGTGTTGTTACAATTAATGGTTTTGATACTCTATTTGATCTTTTGTTCTTCGATATGGTGGATTATTAGGTCATTCTTGGTATGGACTGGTTGTCCATGTGTCACATAATCTTGGATTATCATAACATGATTGTGACGTCAGATATGTTTCGGTGTTTAGTCTTCTATAAAAAAAAATTACTCTCTTGTTATTTATGGCATGTATTGATGGAAATATATCATTTTAGGTGTAGGATGGAGAGATTTGCTGGGTGATTTTCTGTGCTCTATTTGTTGTGCTATTATATGTATTTTGAAAGAAATAAGAAAATAAAAAAATTTAAAAACAATTGTAAGAAAGATTTAGGTAGAAATAATCCCCTTGGTTTCTTATGGCCATGGTTCTTTTTTAAGGGATGACTTTCTTTTGTACTAGATGTTGTAGGTAGATTTTTTCAATGTTTCCCAAAAAAAATTGGACTTCCTAGATAGTTTTTCTATGGGATTAAAGTTTAAGAAAAAAATACAAAAACTTTTCTTTTATATCCGGGCTTAAGTCTGGACCATTTAACTGAGTACTTTCTACACGATTTTTATAATTACATGCGCTGAGAATATACGTGGTTTTTCTTTTGACACGTAGGCTCATATTCTAATTCTTGTTATTACTTCCTATGTGTTTCAATTATATGACGATTGTGCTAGTTAATTTAATGTGAGAGTTGGGTCTGAGTCATTCTTGAGTGAGTCATGTGCATTGTGTGCTATGAGATTGTGGTTGTACTCTTCGTCAACCCAGGTGTAAGTTGAAGCAAAATGGTTAAGTGGTGTGAGTCTAGGAGATAATATAGGTATTTTTAATTGACTCTTTAGCCTATTTACCTAATAATGCTAATATAATTCGTATTCAACCCCTTTGAGCTTGCAGACCTTTTCTTTGGCCTCGTTAATACCTCCAAAAGCATTCAAGCCACTAGAAGAGTAAAGAAAGAGATTGGGTAATCTTTGAGTGGATGTTACGACCCAAAATATCACCTAGTCGTGATGGCACCTAACCCAACCGGCTAGGTAAGCCAAACAATACAAGTTACTATAATAATGCGAAATCATCAATATGTAAATAAAAATTCAAAATAATTTAATAAAACTACCCCAAAGACTGGTAGTACAAGTCATGAGCCACAATGATTTAAATTTACAAAGATGGTAAAAGGAATAAATAAAACATTTGTTTGAAGGTTACATAAATAGGAATGAGGTACTAATCTACCATGAACAAATGCTAGCTCGAATCTAGGATGTAGCTACAAATTTAGGGCATGGCTTCGTAATCCACAACGGCTCAGCTCTAAGAATCTACTTGCAAGGTGCATAAGAGTAGTATGAGTACAACCGAGCACATGTACTTAGTAAGTATCTTGAGTAACCTCAAAGAAGTAGTGACAAGATTTTTAAGTCAAAAGATATTCACTTGCAGGACCTGTGAAGCTCAATAACATGTATAATATAGAGAAAATATTCCAGAAAGACAATCACAGAATAAAGAATATCAACACTAAAGGTGCACAACTGGGATAAGGTAATAAACAAACTCTACCAATTAGACTTGTTCAACTAATACAACTTACTCTAACCCCACTCACAAAGAGGTATGTACCACATAATATACGCGCTCGATACTCATACATGACTGTGAATCTATGCAAACTTGATCTGATTCCGTATCAAATGCCAAATAACAGGTTCAAGAGAACCTTTCAAGAATAAAATATATTAATGCACGATGGCAACATTCTTATCATGTCAATCCGATATGCTACCAACAACTCAACAAAATATGCGACATCAACTCTAGGTGGGTAAATCCTTCTTTACAACAAAATAAATAAATAATAACAGAGGCATAGATTAGCTTGTTAGATGCAATGCAACAAAACATGTAAAAATGCATAACACACATAAAGAAGTCACATGCACAATCAAGAATGTCACTCTCCTACCACAATAAAATCGCCCCAAGCCATCAGATAACAATCCCACAATGCCACATTTATTTCACCGCATGTGCACATAACGATAAAAGCCACCCTTATCACTCTGCATGCACATATCACCACCTTATTTTTCCATATGGGAAACCTGAGAAAATACCACCCTTATTTCGCCCCACGCGCACAACAATCGACACAATCGCACGGGAAAGACCTCGTGCTGACACCCCCAATCACAATCGCATAGCAAAGACCTCGTTCCATAATATCATCACAATCGCACGGCAAAGACCTCGTGCTAAAATATCATCACAATCGCACTGCAAAGACCTCATGTCATAATATCATCACAATAAATCCGATCAACATGTTCACAAGTGCCATGATCACAACAATTTAAGTACTCATACAAAGAATCATATATATATATATATATCACCGAATGCACACATCCCAATCAAGGCACATTATAAGAACAAGTACGAATGTGTGTTCATAACCTACGTGTATCTATCTCCAAGGAAAATATAGCATGAGTCTCAAGATTTGCTCATCATGTTCAAAATACGGTACCAATAGTCTCAATATTTCTCTAGCATGGTTTATTGTGTTCACCTACTCAATTAATGGTATAACAAATAGAATCAAGTAGAAGACATAACCAAACAAGGCATAGAGTAAACTAGAACGTAGCCCGAGCATGAATACCCAAGGCTCATGTATATAGGCTTGTTACCTCATATATACATCATCTCCGCATGTAGCAAACAGTATCAATTATAAAGAAAAATTTCCTCACCCAAAGTTAGGCAAGATACATACCTCAAACAAGCCATATCAATACTCTAAAAATGCCTTCCCGCATCAATCGACCCCCAAATGGCTCGAATCTAGCTAAAAACAAGTCAATAACATCAAATAATACTATAGGAATCAAACTCAATCTATAAAGGTCGAGTCTGTAATCAGATACTCAAAGTCAAAAAAAAAAGTTAACTCAGGCCCACACCTCAAAACCAACAAAACTCAACAATCACGAACACCCATTCGAATATGAGTCCTAATATTCAAGTTTCATCCAAAACCTACTCCAAATAAGGGTTCAAATCTCCACTTCACACATTAGAATTTTTTTTCCAAAAACCCCATTTTCTCTCTCTTATATTCACTAATCAAATACTAAAATCAAGGACGGAATCATGAAATCTAATCAAATCTGAGTCAAGAACACTTACCCAAATCCAAGTGAAAACAATTGCCTAAAAATTGCCTCAATCCGAGCTCCCAATCTCAAATTTTGATAAGATGAGCTCAAAGTCCGAAATAAAGACTTAAATGTACTTCCCAGGAGTACCCTTCGCGATCGTGACAGGGCACTCCGTGATCACTAAGCACAAATCGTGACCTACCCAACAGCTTTACTTGGCAAATGCGATTGCACCATTGCGAATGTGAAATCGAGTTTCCAAAAGGCATGTGAACACGACAGCACACCGCGAAGGTGACCAACAAGGACCCAATCTCCACTCCTTCTATGCAGACGCATCATCCTCCACACGGCGATGCCTCCCCTGCCTAGAACCTCGCGATCGGGATCCATGTGATGCGAAAATGGTGAACAACTTCTTAGCAATATGACTAATCTATGCGATCGCGACGTAAAATCCGCTATTACAAAACAAATCAGAACACCAGCATATCAGCAACCCAAAAACCTTGCAAAATGATCTAAACCACCCGAATCACATCCGAGGCCCCCGGGACCCCGTCCAAACATATCAGCAAGTTTAAATAAATTATTTAAACATATCCGTGGGCGATTCCGCATCACCACAACCTATATAAGCCCATTAGCACAATCCCGAATAAAGATTGATCCTCTACCTTAATCCATAAATCTTAGAACCAAGCTCCAACATCTGTAGTTCCTTATAAGATTTTATCATTCTATATATACACTGTATCAATCTCAACAAGTTGCATCAAGCCGTTAATACACTGCCAATATCAAACCACACAATATACCTCATAACTCATGTACTCATAGCAATAACTCCCGACCACAATAGCTGCTCATTATCATACCCTGTACCGGTAATATATCGCATATCAAATAAAACCTTGTTTCAAACCTCCAAAACACATAAAATGATAAAAGAAACATGTAGAAACTCTTAACCACCCACCAAATCAACAAGACGTGGAGCTCTCTTTCGCCAAACAAGGACCGTTGCCAAATATGAGCTAACTAATGACTTATCTCACCCAGCACAAGCTGCCCTATCGACATGCCACTCACAATGCCACCTAAAGCTGCATATGACGCAATCCCCACCCAACAAGCAACAACTTGAATATAACAAAGATGGAAGGAGAGCCAAATATGAGAACAACCCAACAAGTTCAACCTGTACAACCCCAATGACACCATACTATGAATGCTCCCCATAATGAAGAAGCAAAATACCCAAAATAACCACAAAGAATCACATCTTAACATAATCTTACTGCGGCACGTGGCCCGATCCAAACATACCAATCCACATGAAATGGCCATCGAGGAATAACGCTCACAATCAACAACCACATGCATATCAATAGCAAACGCGCAAAGTGCATGAACATAGCGATGGAGAAACAAATAGCACAATATACCACAGATAAGAAAACCAGAACCAAGGTGCCATCTCGCTCGAATCTCGTCACAGAGCCCAAACAGAACTAAATCATGTGTGTAAATAGTCAAGTAGTCTCATAACTCATCGTAGCATAAGAGAGAAATACATGAGGCAAATTAGGAAGTGAATAAGATCAACTCTAGCCGAGGGCACACCCCAATAATTGATGTGCTGAGTAAACAAACCTAATCTGGTATAGAATGCACATTCTCATTATGCCATTCAATGAGACCCAAACCATCCCTGATAATCCCAAACTGGTAAATAACCTTTCAAAAGTCCACAGTAACCTATCCTTAACATATATCATCAGCTGACTAACTCTTAGCACATATTCACAGTCCGCAATCAAGGAATAGTCTGCCTCTGATAACATCCAATCCCTAAACCTCGAGAATACATGAATCGTCATATCTGATCCCAACTCCACCACTAAAATAACTGACATATCACTCATACATAATCATCTTACGGAAAAACTCACATAGATCTTTTGTGCCACGTAGCTAAACCTGAACCCCAATAGCAAAAAAACGAGGCAATTATCATAATATCAATCAATAATCTGCAAGTCAGGACACAATGCGTCTCCTAGAATGCACACCCTTCTCAGGCGATACCAATTAGTGCTAACATACTCTTAAACATCTGACATCATCCATGCCATCTAGAACCCATGACCTTCCTTTCGAAACTGAATTGCAACCTTGTTCATACAAATATCAATCCCACACGGCGCACCACATATATCATGCTAACTTGTAAAAATACAATAATATCATAATCAACTCTAAATCATAAGCAAGATAAACACCTCACCAACTAATAACCTTCTATTTAACTCAATCTAGGATGACATCAACACACGCAACAAACCTTCTATATCTGTAGAAAACATTAGCCTCAAGTCGTGGTCAAAACTGTCATGAACTCTTCGAAATCCATTCACACATAACTAAGCCATCATAATTAAATCCCTCTAAATCAACCAAGTCACGTAGACTGATAAAACTAAGAGTAACTCAACATGGAAATGGTTGCGCTGAAGGACCCTTTAATGAATCTGAAGGTGTTTCTTGCACCTTCTAATACCATAATGTAGAATCAACAATGATATAGATATACCACAAGTTTCCGTACCATCCAATGTAAGCCCTATGTCCTATACATACACGAATCAAAAATCCCTAAATACCCTATATGTCCTGAGCCTATTGGAACATTCTCGAAAGTGATTCACCTTGCTCTAATCCCTAATGTGCAGCCAATACGCACCGAAAAACCCGTGATCTACCAACACATCAATATCCAGAAGAAGGAACCAAGTGATTCCTTTTCCTTTCACACTACATCCACAATGAGTATAAAACTTGAATCATCCCTGTCACGCCCCAACATCGGGAAGCACGACCGGCGCTCAACCGAGTGAACCCGGTCGAGTAGGCCTGTTAGATACTTTCTACCCAACTCACCCATGATCAAGAGAAGATATGATTTCATTAATTAGATAGTAGAGAGATCATGTACACAATACTAAATCATTTTATTAGTTACATCATTTTAAAGTCTCAAAATACAAACATTCTTATGATTCAAGTGGAACATGAGATCAAAAATCAACATAATCTGTTTGAATTTTCTAGCACCCATGTACAACCCACATAGCGTCTACGGAGCCTCTAAAATATACAAAAGAGTGTTATGATAGTGCCGGCAACAAGGCCCCGGCTATACCTCAAAACGTGTTAATAATAAGAACAAAAGATACAATACATGACCCCGGGATGAAGTGGGGCCCACCAAGTCTGTTGGGAAGAGGATATACCATTATCGCTGATCAATACTGCCTGCTATGGAACCACTTGCATCCATTTAAAGATGCAGCACCCCCGACAAAAGAGACGTTAGTATTGTCGAATAGTACTAGTAGGTAAAACTAAACACCATCTCAATAGAATGAATAATAATACAAGGGGGAAACAGTCGTGAGTTCAATAAGAGATTCAACAATACTAAAACATCAAGTAAGGATCAAATAAGTTCTCAAGTCAATTTCCATGCCATTAGGTTGGGTGATATTTAGAGCCGATATACCATAATTCACAATACCACCGTATTCTTATACGTAGTCCGATAACGACACGATCGGCTAGGTCGTCTCATTTGAGACATCAGCCATAACCACAATTTTAATTATCATTTCCAGCACGGTCACCACCATGTGTGCGGCATGGAGTCCGATCACGGGCCGGTCGGCTAGGCCGTCCCACACGAGACATTACCTTTTCAATTAATCATCTCACTTCATACTTCTTTCACATCTTTTCAATTCATTGCCACGGGTGGCCTTAATTAGAAAGTCACTCTTGGCACTTGGCCGTATTCCATAATTCCAGTTTCCCTTTTCTACATTCAACCATCATTATTACCGTCAACAACAATAAGGCCTACCATTTAAGGCATTAGTACATATATGAGAAATTTGGGAATCCTAAGCACATAGAGGCTTTTCATACAATTTGGCATATCAACCTTTATTCGATCTTGACATGAAGCCTTAACATTCCTAACACATATTCCACATGTTGAACACATCCTCAAATGGCAAGATGACATGATGAATCATTTAGAATTAATGTTGAACATAAATCCTTCAACACAGACACATTAGGAATAGCTATTTCTATAATGATCAATTTGGGACTTACACCGATTACATGAACACCGTGGGATTCGATTCTAAGAAGAAGGTGGTTTAGCCAACATACCTCAATTGAGCTTCCCTTAAACTCTAAAATGTTCCGTAATTCTTAGCAACTTCAATCGATTTTAGAAATATAACAAGTTTAACCAAAATTAGGAAGATGATCATGATTCTACCTCATTTGAGCATATTATAAAGCACTAGGTGTGCATTAAGGTTTTTAAGGCCCTTTTGTGAATGATTCCATCATTCACCAACCCATTCTCTACCATTTGTAGCTCACAATCTTCCCACTTTCTTTGATAACACATGCATACAAGATAACAACTCCCATACCCAAGAGTTGTCTTGCTAATTACCCATTCTTAGATAAATTTCGAAATTAAGAGCTAGGGTGTAGAATCTTACCTCTAGGATGGAGACCTAGTGAGTTTTCCTTGTTAATCTTCAAATATTTGAGCAAGACTTGATGAATGAATTGTTGAAGAGCTCTCTCCCACTCTAGGGCACTTTCTCACCCTCAAAATATCAGATTTTTTCTCAAAATATGGTCCTTTGCGTATATATAACGAAGTAGGGTCGGGTTATAAAAACTCAAATATGAACTTCCGAAACACGGTATGCGGTCGCATATGCGACCGCATAATGGTTATGCGATCTGCAGAAAAGGCTGCATAATTGCCCTCTAGAACTGGGCAAATCTGACTAGGTTTGCTAACATTATGCGGCCCGCAAACATGTTCTGCGGTCGAATAATGCACCGCAGAACCTCTCTCCGATAAATCTCAAAGCTGGATATGCGATCAGAGTGCGGCCCGCGAAACGGTTTTGCGGTCGCATAATGGGCCGCAAAAATGACATAAAAAATGGCCCAAAAGACTATCTCACCACATGCAATCCGATCATCATTAGCAGACTCCCCACATGGCTCGAAGCCATAGAACACATCATTTGTAACCCCTAGTACCCTTCCTTTATAACTTCCCTAATCTCGCACTGCTAATTAACTGAATACTTCATAAAATCATGTAACACTAGTCATAAAACACTCCAAAGACTCTACCAAGTACATATTCATCCTTGTCACAATCGCACGAACTTCCTCAAGCCCTCCGAAATGGCATTACATGCATTCTACTGAATAGAAGTCTCATGGGAATCACACAAACTCAAGACTTCTTGCATGAGAAAACCCACCTGCTTAGCCTCTGATCGATATCTCTCTATGGATCTATTACAATCACAACCACTATGCAATCAATCCTCCTAACTGCATACTCGTCAACCAGATACAAGAATCTGTTGCATCTCACAAATGAACAACTGAAATATCTACCAGCACATCCACATCTACGCATGGACAACACATCAAAATGGTGATCAAGCAACCATAGCCACCCCCCTCATAGTCCATCCACATCATCACAAGCTGTTGGTGTATAGCTGATACCGAGTGCGACATCAGGATTCAAGCTAAAACAAGGTCGCACGATAAGGAAAGAAAAGGGGATGTTTCCTAGATGCCATGTAGCCCCTTGAAGATAGGTATGAATGTCATCATATCAATCCACAAGACTCTACTAGGCACTTTCTCATGACTCGTAGAACATATGAATCTAGAGCTCTGATACCAGTTGTCACGACCCTAAACCCCACCTAGTTGTAATGGCACCTAATCCAACACGCTAGGTAAGTCAAACAACATAAGTTACTACTACAACGAGAAATCATCTATATGTTAATAAAAATTAAAAAGAATTCAATGCAACTACCCCAAGGACTGATAGTACATGTCATGAGCCAATATGATTTAGATTAATAAAGATTGTAAGCGGAATAAATACAACATATGTTTGAAGGTTACATGAATAGGAATGAGATCCTAATCTACCATGAACAAATGGTAGCTTGAATCTGGGATGCAAGTACAACATTAATGCATGCCTTCATCATCCACAACAGCTCAGCTCCAAGAATCTACATGCAAGGTGAAGAAGTATAGTATGAATACAACCGAGCTTATGTACTCAGTAAGTATCTTGACTAACTTCAAAGAAGTAGTGACTAGGTTTTTAAGTCAAAAGATACTCACTTTGCAAAACTTGTGCAGCTCAATAACATTTATAATACAAAGAAAGAATTCCAGATAGACAGTCATAGGATAAAGAATATCAGCAATAAAGGTGCACATATACAACTTGCACCAACCACGCTCACAATGAGGTATGTTTATGCTCAATACTCATACCTGATTGTGAATCAGTGCCCAACATGATCTGATTCCGTATCAAATGCCAAATAACAAGTTCAAGAGAACCTTTCAAGAATCAAATATATCAATGCACAATGGCAAATTTCTTATCACATCAATCTGATATGCTACCAACAACTCAACAAAAGATGAGACATCAACTCCACGTAGGTAAATCCTTCTTGACAACCAAATAACAAAATTATAACAAAGGTATAGATTAGCATGTTAGATGCAATGCAAAAAAATATCAGTCACATGCACAATCAAGAATGTAACTCTCGTACCACCACATAAACATACACAATAAAATCTCCCACATGCCATCACATAACATCACTACAATACCACTCTTATTTCGCCGCATGTGCACATAATAATAAAAGCCACCCTTTTTTTGCCACATGCACATATCACCACCCTTATTTCAACTAGTGGGCAACCTGAGAAAATGCTACCCGTATTTAGCTCCACGCGCATAACACCCTCCCCCCCCCCGCCCTAATCATAATCTCACGGCAAAGACCTCATGACACAATATCATCACAATCACACGGTACGACCTCGTTCCATAATATCATTACAATCGCACGGCAAAGACCTCGTGCCACAATATCATCATAATCAATCTGCTCAACATGTCCACAAGTTCCATGATCACAACAATGCATGACAAGTTATCATCAAGAGGCATATCCTCATAACTCATCAATAAAACACACAAGGACATAATAACAGTAAAAAATACGGATAAGGCATGACTAAGGCTAAATAAATCATAGCAACCAAGTTCAAGTAGTCATACAAAGGATCACATATGTATCACTGAGTGCACACGCCCTAATCATGGCACATCACACGAATAAGTACGAATATGTGTTCATAACCTACATGTATCTACCTCCGAGGTAAATATAGCATAAGTCTAAAGATTTGCTTATGCCCAACAGCCCTACTTCGCACATGCAATTCTACCGTCGCGAATGCGAAGACGCAATTGCCAAAAGCTATGGAAATGCAACAGCATCCCGCGAACACGACCAACAATGACCCAAGCTGCACTCCATTTGAGCAAACGTGTCATCCTACACGCGAACGCGATGCCTCCCATGCCCTGAACCTTGTGAATGCGGTCCATGTGATGAGAACATGGTGAACAACTTCTCAGTAATCAAAAAACTATACGCGATCGCGAAACACATCAGAACACTAGCATATCAGCAGTACAAAAACCATCCAAAATGGCCCGAAACCATCCCGAATCACACCCGATCCCCCCAGGACCTCGTCCAAGCACATCAACAAGTCTAAATACATTATACAAACTTATCCAAAAGCTTGAAATATCATATAATAATAAAACCAAGAATCGAAGATCAAGATCATTTCTTAATTTTTAAATCTTCAAACTTCGCTGAACGCGTCCGAATCCATCCAAATCATCTCGAAATAAGACCAAACATTGCACACAAGTTCCAAATAAAAAATCAAACATATTCCAACTTCTAAAACAATGGTCCAAACTCGATATCATTAAAGTCAACTTCCGGTTAAACTTATGAAATTTCTGAAGCTTCAAATAGACAACTTTCGCTAAAAAGTGCCAAACCTACCTAAGAACCTCCAAATCAAAATCCATACAAAATTTTAAGTCCAAAATCACAATACGAACATATTAAGACCCTCAAAGACGATCCCGAGACCATTTACATAAAAGTCAAACCTTGGTCAACTCTTCAACTTATAGCTTCCAAATTGAGAATAACTTTTTCGAATTACTCCCGAACTTCCCAAATATCAGAACCAACCAAGAATGCAAGTTAAATACCTCACATTGAGTTACTCAAGACCTAAAACTACCGAACATAAATGCCAATGCTGAAACCACCGACCGGGTAATTATAGTTGAACCATGGAAAGGCCAAAAAGGTGCACTTGTTTATAAAAGAACTTCTAGCCAGGAATACCAAGTTATGGATAGAGTAATATAAAAAAACAAAAAAGTAAAATAAATAAAACCTCCCATATCTTTATCCGGACTAGTGAGTATCTACATGCCGATGTGCTTAAATAAGAAGGGCATAAATATGTATGGTTTTGTGGCAAGGTAGTTGAATAGGTTATGAAATGAATGTGATTGAAAATGAAGTGTAGTGTATTAACAGTGCTTAGGAGGGTGAGTCACTATTTTTCCACATTTGACCTATCCATCCCTTTGCAAACATTACGACCTATAAAGTCTTACTTGATCCTAGACTAGTCGAGTCTTACAATATGGAACTTGGTTGGAATATGAGTTTCTTTTAGAGAGACAGCAAATTCTTTTATTATGTGAGTCCTTAAGTTATACTTGAATTCATATTTGAGTGCGCGAACGGATCTCTCCCTTTGGTTTGTCTGTGAGGGTACATGGTTTGCATCAGATTGGTAAGGTCCTTAGATCTTGAGTTAGCGATGATGTCCAAACCCACTCCTCAGAGAGTAAGTGTACGCAGCCGCATGTAATATAATTTACCCAACTATGAGTCGGGATCGAATCCCACGGGAAACAATATGTAGGCTCTTAGGCAAGTAAGAGAATTATCACTTTTTATGCTAAGCCAAACACTAGCAAGTGTTTTGAGAAAATATTATGACTAATGAAGAAATGTAAACTAACCTATAAAGCAAGTAAAATGATCATTGGCTACAAGAATAGATACAAAGGGAATTACACTCAAGTAACAATCCAATGTATTTCATGATTTTAAAATATGAGCGGATTTATGTTATTTAGCTTCGGATAATAAATCTATAGTAGCTTCTTCCTAATTGAATTATACCTAAAATAATTAAGGGAATTAAGTGCACTCGAATGTGGATATAAGTAGTTCAATCTTATCCCTAGGTAGAATCAATATTATGAGGGTTAACGCCTCAAGTTCTTGTTAATTATCTTTTCCAAACCCGGGTTTGCCTTTTCCAAGATAAATTCGAAGTTAATTGGCAAGTCCTAGGGTTAGCTAATCCCCTTGAAAACCTAAAAGAATCAAGAATAATTAAAGAAAAAATAAACTCACTTATTAGTTAATAAAAATCATTCAATACACAAGCATAACAAGAGTTTTAATCCAAACCTGAGTAATGAGCATTTCCATAAATAATAAGTAAATAATGCAATAAAATACTACACACTTAGATATTCAATACAAAGCAAGAAATTAAGGATAAAATATATTGTTAACTCCCAAGTGTGGTGCAAGAACCCTAGCTCCCAAAACTTTAATTTTCTGCCAAAGATATGTTTCCAAGAGGCTAGACCGAGTTTTATGTGGGTTTGTGATGAAGAAATTTTTTTTGGGTTTGTGAAGAAAGGTTCACATTTGCAAACTTAGACTTTTCTATGAACCATCGTAATTGCGACACCGATGTTGCATTTGCGAACATGGCCTTTGCTGTTGTCTATCGCAATTGCCATACATATGTCGACATTTGCGACCTCTGACTTCTTCTCTGGACATCACAATGTGATCTAGGGGTTCACATTTGAAAATGTTGGCTGGTCTGGTTGACCTTGCATTTGCAAGCCTCTCTTCGCTTTTGAGAACTTTGACTGGTCTGGTTGACTCTGCATTTGTGAAACTCAATTCGCATTTGCGACATCTAATGTTGTTTTACTGATTTTTTCTTTTCAACTCATTTTTTCGCTCAAATCCACTTCATTTGATCTTTATTCTCTTTATGACCCATTGTACCTAAAATAAGAGCAATACATACCATAAATAGCCTCATTTTATAAATGAAGGATACAAAAATCAAAGCAAATAGACTAGATTAAGTGGTAAAATCACCACTTATCAGTTGGCACAATAAGCGAGTCCTAGTAGGGAATGTATTGGAGTCAATTTCTCAAATCCCAAGAGATACTTTTCCCACACAAAGTTAGGCAACATAGTTACCTCAAACAAGTCAAATCAATCCTTTAGTTAGCCCTTCCCGCACAAATCCAACTCCGGGATGCTCGAATCTAGCAAAAATAACTTAATATCGTAAATAAAAGCCATAGGAAGCGATTCCAGACAATAAAGATCGGATCTTTAATTAAAATAAAAAAAGTCAACTCAAAAGTCAACCCTATGCTTACACCTCGGAACCTGACCAAACTCACAAATTCCGAACACCCACTCCGATACGAGTCCAATCATACCAAAATCATCCAATTCCTACCTCAAGTCGGCCTTCAAATCCTCATTTTATGCTACCTTGTTTCAGGCTCTTAAACTCGGCGGTATGGACAACCTTAGTCTTGACAGGCAATAAATGATCAATGAAGGCGTCGACAAACTCACTCCACCTTGCCTGAGGGCTCCCCTCCTCGTGGGACTCCTCCCATAACTCAAACCAAGAATACGCTACCTCTTTCAGGTGGTAGGAGGCCAACTCCACTGATTGCGTCTCATTAGAATGCATAATTCGGAGAGTCTTATGCATCTAAACTATAAAATACTGGGGGTCCTCCACAGGATTAGTACCTGAGAACACTGGAGGATCCAACTGAAAAAACTTGTTCAGCCTGGAACTAGTGGAATCCCCTTGCTGGTTGGAAGAAGTAGGTACAACATTCGATCTCTTGGCCTGTAAGCCACTATCTGACCCAACCCCTGTATGGATCCCCTTAGGTCCCCATCAGAAACACTGGGACCGGAAGTTGAGGCTGGAGGTGCAACTGGAATATCAGTTGGAAGAGGAATCGTTGCACCCTTAGTAGGTGTAGGAATTGGTGCAGTATGAGCAGGAGTAGTAGAATCAGGCACTATGGGCCACAATTGTAATTTTTATTCTTGGCACGATGGCCACATTTTATATCTCATACATACTTCTTTCACTTTCAAGCATCATCATAGGTTATCAACAATAAGAGCATTTGAAATCAAGACTTTAAGTATGTATATGAGCAATAGGAGTCTTAAGCACATTGAGTTTTTCTTTTAAAATTAGGCATAATAAACTTGCAATTGAAACACAATTTTAACTCAAAACATTTTGATACATTGGTCATACTTGAATACATTCTCGAAGGAGAACATAATATGATAGGGGCAATTGGAACACATTTTGAGTATACATCTTTCGACACAAAGGTTATTTGGAATAATCAAATTTATTAGGAATGACGCGGAACATGTCATATAAGAACTTGGGCAAATCACAGTTCAAACTTACGAGGACATCATGGAATTCGGCTTTACAAGAGATGTTTAGCCAACATACCTCGCTTGAGCTTTCCTTAAACTACTACAATATTACAAAAATCCTTGCGACCTCAATCAATTAGAGACATGACAAAATTGAACCATAATTAGGAAGAGATTCATGAGTTCAGCTCATTTAAGCGTTTCATCAAATACTAGATGTGTAATTTGACTACAAGATTATCCTATGGAGTCTTCCTTCACCCCCACAACCAAAATCAAATAACGATTCATCCTGGGTAGTTCAACAACCTCCAAGACTCCTCTATTGATACATGCATGCCATATCATCTAATCCCGGACATATTTAGGCTCGTAACAACTTGCATGGAAGACTTAGAACAAGAACTTACCCAGATAGGCAATGGCTTTGCAAGGGGCTTCCTTGATTCTTCATGATTCGGCAAGATGCTTAAGGAGAGTTGTTGGAGCTTCTTCCTCCCCACACTATTCCCTTGACCTCTCTAAAAATGCCAGACTTTTAGCTCCCAAATGACCCCCTTATATCTTTTATTAAAATGGGGTCGGGTTATAAAAATAGAAAATGGACCCTCCAAACTCAACTCTGCGGTTGTAGAGTGTACCGCAGGACAGGTATGCGATCCGCATAAGGGACCGCGTATTCATCCTCAAATACTGGGTTAGTCGGGATAGGTCTATAGTAGGTCTGCGGTCCGTACACAAGTCATGCGACCGCGAAATGGAACGCAGATTCACCCTCCGAAATTTCTCATGTTGAATCTGCGATGAAAGTGTGGCCCACGATATGATTATGCGGTCGCTTTTTACCACAAAATGACCTCAAAAAATTGGCTCTATTTCTATTGCAATATGCGGAAAATTTGCAGTCCGCGAAGTGGTTCTGTGGTCACATAGTGGACCGCAGTGCGACCGCAGAAATACGATGTCCTACAAAAATTATTCTTCCGACTCCCAACGCATTGCACAATCGAAAAAGTCCGTACCGCGGCTTGCAAGCTCTCTGCAAAGGTTATCTACAACCTTCAAACATGTTAGCCTACCTCGGCACCACGAAGCCCCGGGTTCTAGGTAAAATTTTACGGGGCCTTACACGAACAGTAAACGAACTCAGAACCGGAGAAGGAAAAGAAAAGATGAAAATCAGAGAGTGAGGAAATCAAAAGCTTTTCTTTTTCTTTCTTTCTTCTGTATTTTACATTAGATTCGATTGTTTCTTATGTGTTGTTGGTGTTCTTGGTGATGTTAGGTAAGAGAAATTAAGGATCCTAGTGTGGATGGTGTGTCGCGATTTCTAGATCAGATTTGCATTCCTAGTGTTGATGATTCGATAGAGATGATCCATGAGGAGGCTCGTAGTTGTGGTGTTCTACTCGTCCAGGTGTTAAAGAGAACTGTAATGATTCAAGGTTGCATTCTTGGGCTTGTCTCATCATGTTTGATTGTTAGCATGCCGTGTATGAGCATTAGTGACTAAGTGGTTACTTCAGAAGATGGTTATACCAGTATGGAAGCAATAGCATATCATTGTGGATTTTGTGCTAGGGTTGTCATGTATTTCGAGGATTTTTTATGCTATTTCGGTAATTATGGACTACTGAGAGCATGTTATATTGGTGGCAACTTCTTACATTTTGATATTTTGAATTTGATGAGAAGGGTTTGCCTGAGCTACTGATGGATTGTGAATGTTTGATTATCATCATATTGTGCATAACGTCTTGTGTTTGGAGGTGTTGAAGGGTCTTCTAGTTTTTACGGTGGAATGAAATAAATTTTTGCAGCTTGTGGATGAGAAGGGTTTGCCTGAGCTACTGCAAGTCATAGAAAGATGTTTCTATGAGGTTAATGTAACGACTTGGCCAGTCATTTGGTATATTTGAATCCCTTTTCCCCATTTGATGCTCCCCCATGTGTATTTGTTCTTATGTGACTTGCGGCGATGGTTGGTTTGGTTTCGGCAGGGTTTTGGATTAAATTGAAACATATAGTTCCAAGGTTGAAAGCTTAAGTTGTAAGAGTTGATCGGGGTTTGAATATTGTGTAAATGACCCCATAATGGTTTTTTGATACTTCTAATAGGTTAGTATTGTGATTTTGGACTTTGGCGTATGTCCGGATTTTGATTTAGAGGTCCGTAGGTTGATTTGGCTCTAAATGGTAAAAGTTGGTAATTTGAAGGTTTGGAAAGTTCATAAGTTTGATTGGGTTTTGACTTTGATGTTATAGGATTCCGATTTTTATTCCGAAATTTGGACTAGGTTTGTTTTGACATTTTGGACTTGTGTGCAAAACTTGGGTTCTTTCCGTATTAGTTAAGCTTGAATAGGACGATTGGTTTGAAGTCTGAATGTTTTGAACCTAAGAGTAGTTCCATATGTATTTGGCATTTGATTCGTTCTTGTTAATTTACCGCATGTGTTTTGAGGCTTTGGATAGTTCTGGATAGTGTGTATGGACTTGTTAGTGTGATTGGACGGGGTCCTAGGGGGCTCGGGTGGGTTTCGGACAACTTAGAGTATTTTGGAAATTTGCAGTTTTTGCTGGTGTCAGGTCTTCATCGCGATCGCAAAGTGTAATTGAAGTTGGAGTGGATCCTTGATTGTCTTTGCGACAAGGCAGTTGCATTTCAGGAGGGTAATTTTAAGCCTGGTAGTTTTCCTTCTTTACTTTCGTAGTTGAGGTCCGCGTTCGCGGAGAAGCTAAGTGTTGGGGATCTTTGGCCTAAGCATTTGCGAGACCCTGGTTGCGTTTGCATAGGGTCAGGTTGGTTCTTCATCGCATTTGCGAGGTGGTGCAGACCTTGGACTACATGTATATTTTGAGGCAGTCAATTTTTATGCTTTGTGAATGCGAGACATGTGCAGCTAGGGGTGTTTATCAGTCAGATCAAGCGGATAATACGCTTAATGGTTCAGCTTATCTGTTATCGGATTTTAAATGTTCTAATCTGTTAGCCAACCAATAAGATAGCGGGCTGTTTGGTATCAGATTAGAAATTATCGGGCGGTGTATCGGTTAAATCTAAGACTAAGTGACAATGAAAATTAAAATTACATGTAGTCCAACTTCAACCGGCGAAATTAAAATAACAATTTCTAGTATAAAAGTCATCCTCGTATTTCTACCGTAGGACATCATCTTTATTTAAAATTACTTGTAACTTAATTGTATTGTTTGAAATTTGGACATATCTAAAGCTAAAAATTGTACCATACACTATCAGCTAAAATAAAATATTTTTGCAGAATAAAAAGAGGCTAACAATAAAGAGTGGAAGCCTCGATTCAGATCATAATGCATATCCTTTGGTGGGTAAATAATATGCAAGATCCATTATTATGCTTTGAATTACAATTATATAGACCTCCCTTGTTTTTCAAAGGCATTTTTCAATGAGATTAAATCTTGTAACATTGAAAACAATTTAATTGCTTTTCACAATATGCTGTAAAACTTTATTTAATAAGAATCAAGAATGAGAGGGAAATAGTATATCGATAAATACCCTCCACAAATGCACAACAAGACACACTAAGCTGATGTGTTAACACATGTATAAAAGAAATTTAAATGATTTTTAACGAGTTAACAGTTTATCCAATAAGAAAATTGACTAATCCGCCCCCAAACTGTTAAGCCTTTAATTATAAAATCTCAATCCATTCACCATCCATTACCCTGATAACCCGATACCAATAAGCCATCGGTTCAGTTTGGTTAATGGTTACGTTTCGGTTTTGAACACCCCTACGTGCAGTTTTCATGGAGGATATCGCTGGGGAGACCTTACAGTTGTTATTTTCTAGGACATTGAACTCATTTGATCATATTTTGAGATTGTGAGCTCAGGTTAAGGTGATTTTCACTCACTTGGATTGTTTAAGCGTTCTTGACTCAAATTTGATTATTATTCATGATTTTACCTTTCTTTTTTTGGATTTTAATTGGTGGATCTAAGAGATAATAATTAGAGGTTTTGGAAATACATTTCTATAATATAAAATAGAGATTTTAACCGTGATTTGGAGTCAAATTTTGATGAAACATGAATATTTGGACTCGTATTCGAATGTGTAGTAGGGATATTGACTTTTTCGGGTTCAAGGAGGCAAGCCCGCGTCGACTTTTTGATATTTAATAAAGATTGGAGCTTCATTACATGGAATTAATTTCTATTCTTTTTTTGATGTTTTGAGTTGTTTTTTGCTAGATTTGACCCGTTCGGAGGCCGATTCGAGAGGAAAGGCTTTTTAGAGTATTGATTTGGCTTGTTTGAGGTAAGTATCTTGATTAATCTTCTGTGATGGAATACCCTTTAGGATTTGGCCTTAATTACCTATTTGTATTACGTAAAAAGTGACGTGTACATGAGCTGACGAGCGTGTGCACGGGTGAAATGTGTGGCTTATGACCAGATTAGACCTTAGACTATTAATATGCCTTAACTTGAAATTGTTCTTTATATGAAACATGCTTAGTCACTTTGTGACTGCATGAACATGGTCTTTTCAATTGATTTAGCCATAGCCATGCCTTATATGTTGAACACCCATCGCATTTGTTTTGTTGTCATGTCCTCGTGTACCTTGTTGATAAATTTTGAGCTTATATTTTTAATGAAATTTGACATTTTTGTTTTGTGATAATTGTGGCACATGTGGATATGTTGGGAGGATTGTTTGGGTGTTGGCATTAAATTTTTGCCATGCGATTGTAATTGAAATTGTTATTTATGGTCTGGTGCAGAGCAATGTGGATAGATATTGTTATTATGTCAGGGCAGAGCAATACATATGTATATTGTTATAGTGTCAGGGCAGAGCAATACATATGTATATTGTTAGGGCGGAGTGATACAAATAGATGTTGTTATTGTGTTAGGGCAGAGCTATACAGATGGATATTGTTATTGTGTCAGGGCATAGGAATACATGTGGATATTGTTATTGTGATACGAGGTGTCACATGGTTGTATTTCTATTTGATGACTTGTTGTCAATCTGAACGTCTACTTGTATTGAGTTGTTATCACATAATCTAAAGAGATTGTTGATATTGTTTTCTGTTATAGTTTCTATTGCAAGACTTTAATATATTCCATAGGTTACTTGACTAGTGAGTATCACATGACTTGAACCTCGTCACTGCTTCATAGAGGTAAGTCTTGATACTTAAAGGGTAGCAATCGTGGTGTACTCAAGCTACACTTCTGCATATTTTTGTGTAGATCCAGGTGTTGTAGGCAACCAACCTAGGTAGTGAGGGCTTGCATTGACCGTGAGGATTCAAAGTAGAGCTGCATAACGTTATAGTTCCTTGGATTCCCATGGCTTTATTTATACTATTATTTTTATATCCAAATAGTATTGTATTTGAGACATTTTTACTTATTCAGTTAGAGCTCATGACTTTGTACTACCTAGTTCTGGGAAATGTTTGAGTACTGCCGTTTTTGACTTTAACTCTGTTTCTGCTTTCATATTAAATTCTGCCTTATTAGATCATGTTTTGCTGATTTAAATTTTGTTAACTTATTGCTTTTACCATGTTTCATAGACTAGTTTCCATCACGGCGCCTATGGTGGGATTTGGATAGTGAGAAGTTGGTATCAGAGATTGAGGTTTATAGGTTCTACGAGTCATGAGCATGTTTTGTAGAGTCTCGCAGATCGGTGCAAAGACATTTGTACTTATCATCGAGAGGCTACCCAACTATTAGGAAAAATCACCTTCTTTCATTCTTTATCGTGCCAATTTGTTATTCCAATGTTTGAATCTCTACTCTTTTATTCTCTAACATATGGTGAGGACACGTTCTACAGGATCAGCTGAGTAGGAAACACTTCCCCTTTCTAGAGCCACAAGAGTCTGGGGCCGAGGTTGAGGCCGAGGAGGGGCACGTGCTACAGCTAGAGCACTTGATAGAGCAGCAACTATGGAGCCTCTAATAGCTCCATTTGAGGATTAGGAGCCCGAGCACGTTGAAAATGTACCCGAGGAACCTATTGCTACACTGTGGCTCCAGGAGACCTTGGCACACTTCATGAATATGTTCGGGAGTTTGGTCAAGGCCGGGTTAATTCTGGTCGCACCAGCTACTTCACAGGTCGGGGGAGGAGCTGAGACTCCTGCTGCCCGTACACCAGAGCAGCCGACTCATGCTTACCAAACACCAGGTGGTATACCGGTGCAGCCAGTAGATGTAGTTCAATCCAAGGTGGGGCCAGCCATGTCGGCTAATGGATAAATATGTTTGGAGAGGTTTCAGACATCCTCCCTAATTTAGTGGAGAGGCTTATGAGGATGCATAGGGTTTCTGGGATCAGTGTCATCACATTCTACGTACCATGGTTTGGTGGAGTAGAGCAGGGACAACCTTACTACTTTTCAGTTGAGGGGATCGGCATAAAGATGATGGCAAATTTATGAGGCGATTAGTCCAACTAGCGCAGCACCACATACATGGTCCTAGTTCTCCAATATTTTCTTGAAGGAGTTTATTCCACATACCCACAAGGATGAGTTGCACAGTGAGTTAGAGTATTTGTGCTAGTGTAGTATGATTGTGTCTAAGTATGCTATGAGGTTTAAAGAGGTATCTCATCATGCACCTTCCTTGGTTTCCACATATAGACAGAGAGTCCGTAGATTTATTGAGGGACCCATTTATAGCCTCAGATTTGGGATTGCATAGGAGTTGGAGACAGAAACTACATTTCATCAGGTTGTGGAGATTGTTAGGAGGCTAGAGAATATCCATGATTAGGATAGGGAGGCTATGAATCATCGTGGTTCTGGAGATTTAGTTTTTTTTTACTCTATGGCTCTGACTTTTCATGGTAGAGGCTTTGTCAGTCGATCAGTTCACTATGTACTTCAGGTTTCCTGTAGTGCTCCAGCTTGCCATGGATCTCAGAGCATTCGTACCATACATCCATGTTTCAGTGCATCTCCTGCATGGGGTTCCTACAACGGTCATTCCAATCAACGGGGGCAGATTTAGTACCAGCAGCCATGCCCACAAAGAGGTTATTTTGATTGTGGTGATAATAGTCGCATGGTGAGAGATTGTCACAGACTTCGGATGAATGGACCTTAGCAAGGTACTCAGGCTATGGTTCCTGCTCCAGCTGCTACCCCACCTGCACTACTGATACACATCCAATCCGCACTCAATAATGTGTGAAAACAGTCATTGCAATTATAATACCCAACTAGAGTCGGGGTCGAGTTTTTCAGGACGTTTATAATGGGTGTTGAGGTAGATACTTAAAGCGAGAACGTGAAATAACTAAATTATACTTCCAAATAAAAAGTGATTTTTGTCCAAATTAACACTAAGAGATTATACTAATTAAAAACAACTAGAGAGAGAGTAATTGTTTTTAAGCAATTGAGGAAAAGCCTTGGGTTGTAACTTTAACCTAGGTTCAAACCTATTGGGTATAATACGTTAATGCTTGTTTTGTAGATCGGGGTCTGTTATAACTCTCAATTCTCAAGTACCCACGCAATACCTCTCGGTTACAAATTGGTTATGCCCGAATTGGCTTTCTCAAGTTCAATTAGTAGCAATCCTAGCAATTAATATGAGTCCAAGTCGAGTTTTCCCTATCTCTAGTTCAAACACTTTAATAAAACTAGCCAAAATCTTAACTAGCTCAATTTCTTGTTATCCAAATTTTCCTAGACTACGTTCTTCTTTCTCAAGTAAGAACTAAGTGAAATAGGCATGAATTAATGTTTGCATCCATTAATTCTAGATATAATGCATAAACAAGTCTAAATAACAAACACCCAATCATAATTAAGCGTTAAAATTAATAACCCATAAGATTTACACACTAGAGTTGGGTCACAACCCTAGTTAAAATCTAGCTACTCATGCTAGAAAGCAAGGAAAACAAAGTAGCAGAAGTAATTAATGCCATAAACAGCAATATATTGATAAAAATATCTACAATTTTAGTCACAATGTTTCCAAAAGAGTAAAATATAACCGCTACAGCTACTAGAAATACAAAAACAATTCAAAAAAGTGTTTTCTGTCTATTTATAGTGCCTAGAAATTCACTTACAAAAATGCCCTTTAGAAGGTTTTACGGCCACACAATTCCATGTGCGGATGACACTTTTTCTTCTACTCTTGCATGGGGAGGAAACCTGCAGCCGCATAATTCCATCTGCGGCTTCACTTCAGCTTCCGCGGCAGCCTAAGTTTATTGCGGACCGCACTTCCACGAGGCTTAACATTTGGTCTTTTTGCACCTTCTCTGAACTTTTCAAACTTTTTCAGTTCGACCAGATTTTGCGGTCACACAATTTGGTGTGCAGATCGTGCTTCTTCAAAGCTCCTTTGATGCTTTAGCGCTTCTTCTGCGGCCACATAATTACTTCTGCGGACCGCACTTCTGCTTGTAGTTCTCCTTTTTGCCTTGTTGAGTTGGATTACTTCTTTTTGAGTTAGATTTATTCATTGACCTCCAAACCTCTAACATGCCTACAATTCACACAATCTCATCAGATTTGGAAAGAAAAATCACTACTTTCGGACTAAAACTAAAGCAAGAAGGTACTATTAAGTGGTAAAAATCCACAACAACTCCCCCAAACATAGGTTTTTGCTTGTCCTCAAGCAAATAGATTAGTTCCCACCTCCTTTAGGTGAAAGGTTTTCAAAGAGTCAATTGTAAGTTATTGATACTCAATTAGGACCAACAATTACGTATAATACTCATGCATTTTTTACAAGGTGACAAAACATACGTTACATGCATATAACTTTAGTGCGACATTTGAACTTTAAGAATTGACTTCACTCATCAAGGACTCTTTTTCTGTCATGTAAATCATGGTGGACTCCAAACTCTTCCTCCTCTACCTTCCATTTGCCATGCTCACTTCAAGAATTAACACTTAATTTCTAGAGCACAAAAGGATTCACTCTTCTCTCACAAAGGAATGTCACAAGTAAAGCTTCAAGTACTATAGGCTTGCCCCTCATGTAGATCTCAACTAATGTAAGCTCACTTAGCTCAAAATCAAGTAGGAACTCTTTCGGGTGGTAATGAAGGATTTTGGATTGGGGTACGATACCATATGGGATAAGTAGTTACACCCTTCCTTAAGCACTCCACTTTCTCATTTCTTGGCTCACATTTACCAACCCTTAGAGGCATTTCTTTTTCTTGGGGGATAGAGTGACTTTCCATCACTCTTTATTGTTCATTTCATTCTTTTTCTCCCTTGATGTTCAAATTAGAGATAGTTGCCTCTTTTTGATTTCATCAATCTCCTTTTTTTTTTCTTTTTTTGAATTTTCTTTTTGTTCTTTCTTTTCTTGCCTTATCTTTTCTTGATGACCATTTCTTTTCTCTCTTTTTTTTGCCTTGATAACTCTTTGAAATTTCTCAAGTTTCCCCCCATACGTATGCCTTAAGCCAGTTATTACATAAGAGTGTTAAAGAAGGTTCGGGTGCCAAGAGAGGATTATAAATAAAACTGGTAAAGTCATGTAGCATGCTTACCAACAAAGAAAGGCTAAAGTCTCAATGGGTTTGACTAGGGATAACAAACATCGAGTGGCAATAGAAAGCTCAAACGGATCAAGGAAATCCTACAATCATCTTCCAACCAAGTAAGCCTAGAACTTTGCCTTGAAACACATTCGGGGCAAGTTGTAATTTATCCACTCGAGCACTTGGACTAGCAACAAAATTCACCTCACGTCCCATACAACTAGACCGTAAAATAGGATAGAGTCTAAAGCCTACAATGATCACAATCAAATTAAAGATCGCTATGGTCCAATCAACCACTTAATGATTATCAAAGTCAACTCAAGAACCTCAAAGTCACTAAGTAGAGCTATTTTCTTCCAAAAACCTTATTTCAAACCATAAGCATGCAGTTAAGTGTGTTGGTACCAAATGAAGCATGAATAACTCTTTATAAAGAATGACTTAATTAGGGATTTAATTCATTACTACTTACTATTATCATTACCTAAACACAAAATGGACTTATTCCCTTAAGAAAGTTGTAACACCATCCATTGGAAAGAGTCACCCAGTTCATAAAAAAGACCACCTTTGGAAAGAACCGTGACATTAACAAAACCAAAGGCTTATTATCCACACTACTAAGAAAAGCATAAAAACTACTAACATAAACAAAATCAAAGGTAAACAAATAAAGAAGGTAATGAAAGTAACAATTACTAAAGATAGATAAAATAAAAATAAAACAGAATCATCCAATTATTACATTCCAAAATATCCAAATGTATCCAATGTATCAAATAAGACACTCCCCCCCTCCCCGAATAAGAATAAGCATTTTCCTATAACAAAATAAGAGCAAAAGTAGAGAGGGCGAAGAAACTCCCTAAGTGTCCTCAGTCATAACTGTATCCCCAACAACATCAACCCAACTGAATGTCATCATAATGTCTGGGTGTGGCTGAAGAACGCATTGTCGGTGGTAAATCATGGCTCCTCAGTCGGAGCAGTGGGACCATCCTGTGTAGATGGAGCTGGGTGCGGCTGGGATGGGTTAATCAACATGTCAAACGGTAAATCTGCGGCTGTAGCTAGCCGGGTCACCTCAGTCCAAAGCTCATCAACTGACTTCTTGCTGGCCTGGGATTTCCCCATCTTCTTCACTTGCTTGGTCAACCTCTCAATCACAGCACCATGGTGTACCATTGTATCCATAATCACCTTCTGGTTGTCCATGATTTTGCTCGGCTTCTCATCAAGGTCAGTGGGATCCTGGGGTGTCTGTGTATATGTCTGCCCTGTAACAACACTGGAGATATTAGACAGCTTTGATGTAGCTACCTGCATCTAGCTTTTGAGACTCACCAATGTCTGGGAGATTCGCAAAGTAGATAGTGGGCCTGTAGGCATGGGCACCACCTCAGAGCTAGAGTAGGAACTTCAGTATGAGTTGTGGAAGGAGCTGAATATGGTGGCTCGGGCATAGCGGCTGCTACACTTGTAAAAGGCTCAGCTATGTGGATGGAATATCAGATGGACCAAAAACTACCATTACCAGGTCATCGTAGTAACAAACAGTAGTAGAAGGTTGAGCACTCTTCTTCGGGTTCCTCGGATCCTGCAGCTTGTACCACTCAAATAGCCCTGTCGGCTTGACCTTGGTGTCAAATGGCCTGGGCTCTACCTTGGCCTCTGTCAGATACTCAGTAATATGCTGGGGTAGGGGTAAGATGTGTTACGTTACCGTGCTAAAAGGGAAACTTTGGCCGACATCAGGGCACCCACATTGATCGGGTACCCAGCCTTAATAGATGCCACCATAACAGCTCGAGGAATAGGCAGGTTGTTCTCATTCCGGCATGGGTCAAGCCAGTTGCATATAAAGGTTTGCCACTTATTGGCCTCAAAACTCAGTGTACTCGAGAGAACAGGGACCCCAACAACAATCCAAAGAGGAGTGGGTCCCGGTGATAGAATCTCTGCAAGCCACGACCTGGCCTTCTTATTCAGAGCCAGCTTCTCTAAGTACTCTTTTGGCTCCACATTATCACACCCTAAGTAAGCGTTTCGAGTGTGCTAATCAAATTTCACATTTAGGTTGCGCACTTTGGTGACCTTTGTCTCTTTTAGAATATGCGATGTGTTGGCATAAAGCTCTCGAACAAGATGCTCATTTACATCCACCCCTTCCTTTTTGTAAACTACTCCCAACAACGAGATTGTACTTGTCAAGATCTTTCAGTAAAAACTGTCACTCATGAGTCAAAGACCTCAAAGGCCACCACATCCGAAAATCAAAAATTGCCTGGCGACTCACAAATCTATCTTCTCAGGCCTCCTTCTTCTTTGACCTAGCCAACCCTGCATATATACGTGCTCCCCCCTCTCCCGTCATCTGGGGCATCATCAGAATCAGAGCCGATTGAAGCATTGGACTCGTGACTGGACCTCTCCTTTCCATGGGAATTGTTGTGGGATGTAGAAGGCACATCTAGAGGCTCAAACTGCCCCTGTAGCCTGGATTGCTCCGTAGTGTGCTCTTCCGAAATTGACATAGAGTTTCCCTTATAGGCTTCCCTAGATGGAGAATATGAGCTAAAATCGGAGAGGTCTCTGCCTCTCCCTAGGCCTAATGTTGCTTTCTTCAATATAGTTTTTTGCACACCTAGGGGCAAGGAACCTCTGCCTCGACTCCTTGAAGCTTCTCCTCTTCCTTTTGTAGATTCACCTCCACCTCATGATCGTACCATTGTTTATATAAGCAAAAGAAGAATTGTCAGTTCATATTCGTGATTCAGCACAGTTAAGACACATGTAAGTAAGTGAGAACAAAAGAGAAGCAGTAAGGTTACAATTGGATAAACATACTGTAGAAATAGGGGAAGTGCGGCCCACAGAGGGGAAGTGCAGACCGCACAATTCCATGTGTGGCCGAACATCTGCATAGATGTGCGAGGGGCTCATATGTGTTTTCTCTGAATTACAGTGCAGAGGGCGTTTGCGGCTGCAGAATTCATCTACGACCTGCACAATTATAAGTGTGGTCCGCACTTTAGAAGTTCAAACGGCATGCCTCTGATAGACAATTCGGACTACTCTGCTGCCTCTCCAGAAATTATACGGTCCGTATAATTAAAGTGCGTCTGCAAAAATACCAATCTAACCAGTTGCCATAACTTAGAAACAGCGGACTGCTCAAATCCAAGTGCAACCGCACATTCATGAACACAACGGGCGAGTCTCAATTTTTTACCAAGGTTTTGCAACAACTTATTCAAATCTATTTAGCAACATGCTATACACATAGAAATAAGTTAACCCAACCCAATCTAGCACGCTTTATCAATTACCCAGTACAAAACTACCCCACATGGATACAGTGATGGAATATATAACAATGTCCTAAAAAGAAGGTTAAATGGGAAAAATAAATTCAAAAATTATAATAAAATAAAATAAACATGAAATGAAGCATACCAGATAGTGTAAATGTGCAAAGATCCTAGTGGGTGCAAATGGTGGTGTGTGTTTGAAAGTACTAGATCCTCAGGTAAACTCAAAGAGCATTAGTAATTTTTCAAGAGTGTGAAAAGTATAAAATGAGGCCTAAAGTTCTATTTATACTGAGATAATTTGGAAAGGTAAAGGGACGAGTGTAGCCACACAATTTCAAGTGTATTCCGCACTCGGCTACTCGGCCTTCATATGTCTGTCACTCTTATGCGGTCCGCACAATTGAAAGTGCGGCCACACATTTGCCCTGCACTGACAGGTGAAAAGTTCAGAGACCCTGTCATTTAGCATCTAAGTTTGCTCCTGGAAGTGTGGTTCACAGAACAATTTTGCGGTCGCACGAAGGCTTCTACGGTGGCATTTGTTTTCTGCGGCCGCACAAAGAAAATGTTTTGTCCGCGTTTCTTATTTTGACGACACATCCTTGTCTACCATTTTTGATCTAACAATCATTCATACAGTGTACTTCAAATCAAGAAAAATAACAAATAACATCTAACTACAAAAAGAAAAAGGAAAATAATTTGGGTTGCCTCCCAAGAAGCGCCTTATTTAACGCCGTGGAGCGATGCAATATCATAGCATCCTCAAGTGAAGTAAATAACTACCACCACATGGATCTCTCCAACGTTTCCTAAGTAGTGCTTCACCCGGTGACCATTGACTCGAAATATTTCATTGTTCTTGTTATTCAAATTCAATGTACCAAAGGGTGTCACACCAACAATTTCAAATGGACCACCCACTTCGACTTAAGCTTCCCGGGGAACATCCTCAACCTTGAGTTAAACAACAACACTAGATCACTGGTTTATTGAACTCTTTGTTCCAAATGTACTTCTAATGAAGATATTTCTTCTTTTCTTTGTACAAGGATGAACTCTCATAAGCATTGACTGGAACTCATTCAATTCATTCAAGTGTGCAACCCATAAGTTAGCGGCTACATCCCAATCAAGATTTAATTTCTTTAAGGCCCACATTGCCTTGTTCTGTAGTTCCACCGGAATATGACAAGCTTTTCTAAACACTAATCGGTATGGGGACATTCCGATAGGTGTCTTGTAAGCCGTCCTATGTACCCATAATGCATCATCAAGCTTCTTGGGCCAATCCGTCCCGTTTGCATTAACTGGTTTAGACATGATACTCTTTATCTCCCGGTTGGAGACTTCCACTTGACCACTAGCTTGTGGGTGATAGGGGGTTGTGACCTTGTGAGTAACACCATACTTGATAAGTAAAGTGTCGAAAGCTTTGTTGCAAAAGTGTGACCCCCATCGCTTATGATTGCATGTGGAGTACCAAATCTTGTAAAAATATTCTTTTTCAAGAAAGCCACTACACTTCTAGCCTCATTGTTCGGCAAGGCAACGGCCTAAACTCATTTAGAAACGTAATCCACTGCAACCAAAATGTAAGTATTTCCACAGAAACTCACAAAAGGGCCCATAATGTCAATACCCTAAACATAAAAAATATCAATCTTCAACATGGTTGTAAGAGGCAACTCATTTATCTTTGAAATTCCACCGGCCCGTTGACATTCATCACATTTTTTACCAAGTCATTTGCATCTTTGTAGAGAGTAGGTCAATAGAAACCACAACTTAGAACATTAGCCGTTGTTCTTGCTCCACCATGTTGACCACCATATGGAGAGGAATGACAAGCTCCAAGAATATCACCTTGCTCTTTGAAGAGAACTTATCCGGAATGATAACACTCACAAAATCAATTTCCAAGTCCACAAACCACGGTACCTCTTTCACTGATAGTGCCAAAAGTTGTTCATCGGGGAAAGAATCATTAGTTTCAAGGCTGTTATGTGGCATCCCCTCCTCCTCCAAATAAGACAAGTGGTCTGCCACTCATCGGTCGAGCTTTAAATGCCTTTTTGCTCATAAGATAGTGAAGTGCCGCATGAAAAGTGGGGACAATAACTTTGGTATCCAATTGAGTACCAAATTAGTTTCTTCACATCTAGCCAAGACTTTGTCCAAATTTGCAAGATAATCATCAAAAGAATCCCCAACCACCGATATGTCATCCATGAAAACCTCAAGGTAGTTCTCCACCATGTCCATGAAAATAGCCATCATATACCATTGAAAAGTCACCAGCGCATTGCACAAACCAGAAGGACTCTTCTTGAAAGCAAAAGTACCATAAGCACATGTAAAGGTTGTTATTTCTTGATATTTCGGAGCAATAAGAATTTGGTTGTAGCCCGAGTAACCTTCAAGGAAACAATAGAAAGTATGGACGGCCAGTCTATCGAGCATTTGGTCCACAAAAAGAAGTGTAAAGTGATCATTCCTTATGACATTGTTGAGCTTACGATAATCCGTACAAACTCTCCAACCGGTCACCGTTCTTGTGGGAATCAACTCATTCTTCTCATTGGTAACAATTGTCATGCCACCTTATCTAGGACACGTTGAAATGGAGATGTACATGAACTATCAGAAATGGGGTAGACAACCCCGGCATCCAACTACTTGATAATCTCCTTCTTGACAATTTCTTGCATGGCTTCATTGAGTCTTCTTTGATGTTCAATGGACTGTTTGGAACCATCCTCAAACTTGATCTTATGCATGCAAAATGTGGTACTTATACCTCGAATATATGTAAAAGTCCACCCAATAGCCTTATTCCTCTTTTGCAACACCGCCAATGTGGAATCAACCTTCACATTAGTCAAACAAGAGGAAAGAATAGCCGGCAAAGTAGAACAAGGGCCAAGAAATTCATGCTGAAGGTGTGGTGGAAATAGCTTCAACTCCAAAGTAGGTGGCTCGTCAATAGAAGGCTTTTTAGGAGGAGTATTCTTATTCTCAAGATCCAAAGACAACTTTCGGGGTGCATAGTTTTACGACCCCATTGCTTGAAAAGAGTTCACATATTCCATAAAACCATCAATCTCATCATCATCAAAGTTGAGCAAAACGGCTTCCAACATATCACCAACATTGATTTTAGCACTTGTATCATCAACATAACATCGGTCACCAAGTCCGCAAAAGAACACACCTCATTTCTATTTGGTTTCCGCATAGACTTGCAAACATGAAATACCACTTTTTCATCACCAACCCGAAAAGTGAGTTTTTTGTCTTCCACATCACAAAGAGCCTTACGCATAGCAATGAATGGTCTCCGAAGAATAATAGGCATTTCATAGTCAACCTCACAATCTAAAATAACAAAGTCCGCCAAAAGAATGAACTTATCACCTCGGACCAAAACATCCTAAATCACTCCCAATGGCCTCTTCGTAGTACGATCGGCCATTTGCAACCTCATAGATGTGGGCCTTGGTTTAACAATTCCCAAAGTTTTACAATTTCACTCACTTGATGTGTGACTTTGATAGTTTCAGTAATTATCGACCTCTTCTTGATCAAAAGATCTTTCATAAAATTGGTATAAACGGGCATTTGTTCTAAAGCTTCTACATATGGCACATTAATAGAGACTTTTCATCATTTGAATGAACTTCTTGAATTGATTCTCACCATTTTTCTTGGAAAGTCTTTGAGGATAGGGAGGTAGAGGCTTAGTCAATGGTGACTTATCCTTTTGCACTACCGGCTCTGGTATGTCAATAATGTGATCCCTAGACAGGGTCACCCCCTTTAGGGTCTCTTCCACACAATCATCTATGCCAATCCGAACCTCATCACTTGATTGAACATCATTGTTTGGGATTTACTCCTCTTTTATCGCTTGGCCATCATCTACATGTCTCTTTTCAATTGAGGTGGGTGCATTCCCGCCTCTTCCATTTCTTGTGATAATCGCCATAGCAAGCCCCGTGTTGTTACAACCCTTTGGGTTTACCACCGTGTCATTTGGTAGTGCACCATTAGGACGAGTATTAAGATCTTGAGAGATTTTCCCCATTTGAACTTCAAGATTACGAATTGGTGTGGTATGTGAGGCAAGTTGGGCATTCGAATCGGCATTCTTTTCCATCATTTGCTTGAACATGTTCTCAATACGACCTATTTTATTGTTTGAAGAACTTGAACCATGGGAAGGATAAGGAGGTGGGTTGCTAGGTTGTTGGTACATTGGGGACTTTGAAAACCCGCTTCTCAATTTCCTTGATTTTTATTGTTTCCCCAACTACCTTGATTGTTGCCTCCCTAATTTCCTTAGTTGTTTCCACTGCACTTTCCTTTGTTGTTGTTGTTGTGCCAAGTCCTTTGATTGTTAGAACCCCAATAGCCTTGGTTATTTTGTGGTCGCCATTATTGTTGATTGGATCCTCGGAAATTGTTCCTTTGCCCTTGGTGATTGTTCACAAATTGTACCTCTTCTTATTGCTCATGATAAGAATCATCCTGATCAAAACTACCATTATCTTGTCCATAACTCTCCACTCTATATTGAAATTTTGGACCCTTGGTACTCTTCCTTTTGACCTAAACATTTACCCCTTCCATAACATGAACTTGCTTAATTGCTTGAACTTGATTAAGTTAGTCCTTAGTGAGTTGGGTCATGATTTTTGTTAATTCGGAAATTTCTTGCCCATGGTCTTACAACTCTTTATGAAGATGAATCATGTTGGGAACACCTTGGGGGAAATTAGCTCGGGATTGCCAAGCCGAATAAGTTTCTGCCATCTCATCTAGAATCTCACATGCATCTGCATAAGGTGTTGTCATAAAGTTTCCTCAGGCCAATTAAATGTCCACACATTGGTTTGTAGTATTAATACCACGGTAGAAAGTTTGTTGGATCATGTTGTCGGTCATATCATTGTTCGGGTACTCCTTAACCATTGTCCGATACTGCTCCCACATTTCATGCAAAGATTCATTGGGCTCTTGCTTGAAATCCAATATTTTATCCTGAAGAGTAGCCATCAGCCAGAGAGAGAAAAACTTAGCAATAAACTTCACTGTCAATTCATCCCAGGTATGGATAGAATGATTAGTCAAACATTTGGATTTACCCCATAGAGAGAAGGGTAAAAGCCTTAGCCTCACAGTATCCTCCAAAACATTTGTTTGTTTTCTCCCCCAACACAATCCATAAAACCCTTCAAATGTTTATCAGCATTTTGATTCGGTGCCCCGGTGAAAAAACCATGTTGCTCTAGCAAAGTAAACAACATATTGGTAATTTGAAAGTTTCTCGCCCTAATGCGAGGGGGGACTATTGCACTTGCATAACCTTTGTTAGGTGAAATCTAGTGTTGCGTCGCTTGTGGTTGTGGTGGCGGAGGTGGAAGCACGTTGTCTTGTTGACCACAGCCTTGATGATTTGGTTGTGGCGCTTAAGACATGTCATGTAGTTGTTCCTCCTCGCCGTCCACCATGCCCAATGGCGAATTTCGGAGATCATTGTTCACCATTTTGTACCTACAATTACTTCAACAAGTTAGTATCACGGATGGAAAAGAAGACATTTATAGAACACACTCAAATATATGGCTAACACCATATAAACTCCCCAGCAACGGTGCCAAAAATTGATCCACGCCCAATCCGCACTGAATAATGAGTGGAAACGGACATTGCAATTGTAATACCCAACTAGAGTCGGGGTAGAATTCCTCATGGTGTTTATAATGGGTGTTGAGGTAGATACTTGAAAAGAGAACGTGAAATAACTAAATTATACATCCAAATAAAAAGTGATTGTTGTCCAAATTAAAACTAAGATATTAAACTAATTAAAATCAACTAGAGAGAGAGTAATTATTTTTGGTGTTTTTAAACTATTGAGGAAAATCCTAGGGGTGTAACCTTCACGTAGGTGCAAACCCAATGGGTATACTACGTTAATGATTGTTTTGTAGATCGGGGTGTATTATAACTCTATATTCTCAAGTAACCAGTCAATAACTCTCAGTTATAGACTTGTTATGCCCAAATTGGCTTTCTCAAGTCTAATTGGGTAGCAATCCAAGCAATTGATATAAGTCCAAGTTAGATTTTCCCCATCTCTAGTTCAAACACTTTAATAAAACTAGCCAAAACCTTAAATAGCTCAATTTCTTATTATCCAAGTTTTCCTAGACTAAGTTCCTCTTTCTCACGTAAGAACTATGTCAACTAGGCATGAATCAATGTCTGCAATCATTAATTCTAGATATAATGCATAAACAAAACTAAATAACAAACACACAATCATAAACAATCATTAAAATTAATAACCCATAAGATTTACACACTAGGGTGATTCACAACCCTAGTTAAAATCTAGTTACTCATGCTAGAAAACAAGGAAAACAAAGTAAAAGAAGTAATTAAAGCCATAAACTACAATTAATTGATAAAACTATCTCCAATTTTAGTCACAAAGTTCCTAAAAGGGTGAAATATTACCGCTACAGCTGGTAGGAATACAAAGCTTTTTCTTAAAAAGTATTTTCCGTTTATTTATAGTGCCCAAAGATTCGCTGAAAAAATGCTTTTTGGGAGGTTCTGCGGACGCACAATTTCATATGCGGGCCATACTTTTTTTTCCTACTCTTGCATGAGGAGGAAACCTGCCGTCGCATAATTCCATGTGCGGCTGTCCGCAGAATTTGATTGCAGACCACACTTCCGTGATATAAAACACTTTGTCTTTTTGCACTTTCTCTAAGCTTTTTAAACTTTTTAAGTGCGACCAGCTTTTGTAGCCGCACAATTCGGTGTGCGGACCGTGCTTCTTTAAAGCTCCTCCAAGGCTTCAGAGCTTATTTTGTGGCCATACTTCTTTTTCTGCAGACTGCATAATCTTCTGCAGCCGCAAAATTATTTTTACGGACCGCACTTCTTCTTGTAGTTCTCCTTTTTTCTTGTTTCGCTGGAATACTCCCTTTTGAGTTAGATTTCTTCATTAAGCTCTAAACCTCCAACATGCCTGCAATTCACATTATTTCATTAGATTTGGAAACAAAAATCACTACTTTTGGACTAAAACTAAAGCAAGAAGGTACTAATAAGTGGTTAAAATCCACATTTATCAACTACTAACTAGAGGTGGAGGACAGGCGGGTAGAGGTCATATTAGAGGGGGAGGCCAGACACGTTGTTATACGTTCCCAGATAGGAATAAGGTAGTTGCATCAGATGCAGTCATTACATGTATTGTTCCGGTTTGTCAATGAGAAGCATCAGTTTTATTTGATTTTGGCTCTACTTATTCATATATTTCATCGTACTTTGCTTCATATTTGAATGTATCTCGTGATACACTGGGTAATCATGTTTATGACTCTATACACGTTGGGGATTCTATAAAGGTGGACCATGTATATTCTTCTTGTTTGGTAAATATTGGGGCTACGAGGCTAGGGTTGATCTTCTGTTGCTTAATATGGTGGATATTGATGTGATTTTGGGTATGGATTGGTTATCTTCATACCATGCTATTCTTGATTGTCACACTAAGACCATGACATTGGCTATGCCGGGGTTCCCGAGGTTGGAGTGAAGAGGTTTCTTGGGTCATATTCCTAATAGGGTGGTTTCTTTCCTGAAGGCACAACAGATGGTTGAGAAGGGGTTCTTGGTGTACTTACCCTTCGTTAAAGATGTGAGTGTTGATACTCCCACAGTTTATTCAATCCCTGTGGTGAGGGAGATTCTAGATGTTTTTCCTACAGACCTACTGGGCATGCCACTCGATCGGGATATTGATTTGGCACCGTGCACTCAGCCCATATCTATTCCACCATATCGCATGGCTCCTAGTGTGAAGGAGTTGAAGGAGTTGAAGGAACAATTATAGGAATTGGTAGATAAAGGTTTTATCAGAACTAGTGTGACATTTTGGGGTACGCCAGTTCTATTTGTGAAGAAAATGGATGGTTCCATGAGAATATGCATTGACTAAAGTAAATTGATCAAGGTTACCATCAAGAACAAGTATCAAGTGTCGCGTATTGATGGTTTTTTTGATTAGCTTCAGTGTGTGAGGGTATTCTTGAAGATTGACTTGAGATCGTGGTACCATTAGTTGAAGATCAGGGCTTCAGACATTCCTAAGACGACCTTCAGGACCCGTTACGGGCATTATGATTTATTGGTGATGCCGTTTGGGCTGACCAATGCCCCCAACATCTTTAATGCACTTGGTGAACAATGTGTTTCACCCTTATCTAGATTCCTTAGTCATTGTGTTTATTTATTATATATTGGTATATTCTCGCAACCGGGAGGAGCATGACCAACGTTTGAGGATAATGCTCCAAACATTAAGGGAGAAGAAGCTATATGCTAAGTTCGCCAAGTGCAAGTTTTGGTTTGACTCAGTGGCATTCTTGGGTCACGTGGTGTCCAGTTAGGGGATTAACTTGTATTAGAAGAAGATTGAGGCAGTTCAGAGTTGGCCCAGACCTTCTACCATAATAGAGATCCAGAGTTTCCTAGGGTTGGCTGGGTATTATCGCTACTTTGTAGAGGGGTTTCTATCTATCACATTCCCATTAACTAAGTTGACTCAGAAGGGTGCCCCACTCAGGTGGTCTGATGAGCGTGAGGAGAGCTTTCAGAAGCTCAAGACTGCCTTGACTACAACTTCAGTTCTAGTTTTGCCTTCGAGATCGGGTTCATATACAGTCTATTATGATGCTTTACGGGATGGAATTGGGTGTGTGTTGATGCAGGATGATAAGGTGATTTCCTATGCTTCACGTTAATTGAAGACCCATGAGAAGAACTACCCAGTGCATTATTTGGAGTTAGCAACCATTGTACACACGCTTATGACTTGGAGGCACTATTTATATGGCGTGTCTTATAAGATGTATATAGATCACTGGAGTCTTCAACATCGATTCAAGCAAAAGGATTTGAACTTGATGCAATGGAGGTGGTTGGAGCTGTGGAAGGACTATTATATCACCAATGTTTGTCATCCTAGGAAGGCCAATATGGTAGTCGACGCCTTGAGTAGGAAGGCAGAGAATATGGGGAGTCTTTCTTTTATTCCAGATGGGGAGAGGACTTTGGCTATAGATGTTCAAGATTTAGCCAACAAGTTCGTCTGATTGGACATTTTGGAGCTTAGCAGAGTCCTTTCTTGTGTTGTATCACAGTCGTACTTGTTTGAGCACATCAAGGCCCATCAGTATGATGATCCCCACTTTCTTGTCCTTATGGACACGATGGATCGAGGTGGTGCTAGGGAGATGAGTATTGCTGATGATGGTGTGTTGCTGCTTGAGGGCCAGATTTGTGTTCCTAATGTTGATAGGCTAAGAGAGCTGATCCTTTAGAAGGCTCATAGTTCTCGGTATTTTATTCACCCAGGCATGGCGAAGATGTACCATGACTTGAGGAAGGATTATTGGCGGCGGATGAGGTTACACCCCATGTTTTCGTATGTAAGAGTACGTCGTAAGTCAATTGATGTAAGCTCATAAATGAAATCATCTTTGAGAAGTTTACAAAGTTAGTTAATCATGTTAATGTGGAGGTTACAAAAATTTAAGATCATGAATACCAAGTACCATAAGGGTTTGAAGGCTTAGAAGCTAAACTAATTGAAGAAAATAAGTTTCGTCGAAAGTCGACAAGTTAGGAATGTTATAACATATATTTCTGGGGTGAGACTAGGGTGATTAAAATTATAAAGATATTATGTTATGAGTTATTTTTGAAGTCTAGCGAGTTGTGAAACAAAAGTTAGAAAAGGTCATCACAAGTTGCATTCATAAATGTGTTGAATCTTAAGTCAAATGTAGCTGAGATTTTTTCCTAATATACTTAGAATTACTAGATGATCTACCTACCAATTGAAGATCTACGAGTCTAGTTTCTAACATATTAAACCGTTCATCGATACAACATCAGTAGAGATATATTCATGTTTTCGCGAGACCGCACAAGCAGCTCTCAGTGGGACCCACTTAGGCGGTGGACGACCCTTGAACATTTTAAAGGTCTTGGACAGCTTATTTTTTTGTCATTTTCGTCCAAGGACAGTTCCCAAACCCTCTCAACACCTCTCTAATAGTTCTCGAAGGTTCCAAGTCAAATTCAATGGTGTTTTACCTAAACCTAACCTCAAAAGTTAGCCTAAGTGAATAAGAGAGTCTCTATGGTGTCGTGATGTGATTAAGGGTGCTTATAAGCTAAGGGGATCTTTGGTTCGAGTTTTTTCAGATTATTTAAGGTATGTATAACACCTTATTTCTTGGTATTAATATTATCTATGTGTTGGTTAAATTATTTGGATGAAGAATTATAAGATAGAACTTGAAGTTGTATAAGAATTTATTATCTCTTATTGGACTATTTTGGAGTTGCAAATATGACTTCATATGGCTGGACATCGTGGGCAATAGATTGGTTATAATGTTCTTTTGTTGTTATGCTTGTCAATATGTTGATTATGTTGATGAAGTTGTAATTTAGGAGAAGAAGCAACCACATAATACCCAGAAGTTGTTCATGTCGTTGTTTTATCTGGTTGGGCTGGTTGATGTTACATTTATGATGGATATAAGGTTGGAATGTCATGTCGATATATATGTTTATATGCTGGACCTATTGTTGGTGTTGTAATTATAGGAAAGATGGGAAAAATAGTTGGGGTTTGGTTCCAATCCAAGCTTGCCGCTCGTCGTGATAAATAGCAGTTTCGTGTGTCACGTTTGTACACTTGTTGTTCTGTAGATTGATTGGTGTTGTTGGGCTGTTGTTATATGGTATTTCAGAAGGCCCTTGTTATAGGGGAGATGCTGCCCAAATTTACATAAACGAGCTACTAGCTTAAGTTATGGAATTAGCCTTTACTGAGCACTGATTTTGAATCTCCTTATGTCGTGGTAGATTGAGTTGAGTTGTTTGAAGAATTGCTTTGAAGGTATTAAGCACTCAACGGAGTTAAGGTATGTTAAGGATAAACCTTTCCTTTATATTGGCATGCTCCCGTAACTACATGCTTTTGTTAACGAGGCATAAAGAGAAGTTCGTATTCCTGAATTTATGTACATTAACCTAGTCTCATAAGCTACAGTATTCTCCCTTATCGGGATTTTATATTTAGTTAAGTATTGTCTTCTTTCAGTCAGGATATTAGAGAGTCTATATATATATATAGTATTACAGTATTTCCACCACAACCGAGCTATAATCGGTGGGCATGCCCCTATTGGGCAGCCTTTGATCAGATGGCTTATAAAATATATTTGAAGGCTTAGAAGCTAAACTAATTGAAGAAAATAAGTTTCGTCGAAAATCGACAAGTTGGGAATGTTATGACATATATTTTTGGGGTGAGACTATGGTTATTAACATTATAAAGAGATTATGTTATGAGTTGTTTTCGAAGTCTAGCGAGTTGTGGAACAAAAGTTGGAAAAGGTCATCACAAGTTGCATTCATAAATGTGTTGAATCTTAAGTCAAATGTAGCTGAGAGTTTCTCCCAATATACTTAGAATTAGGGGATGATCTACCTACCAATTGAAGATCTACGAGTCTAGTTTCTAATGTATTAAACCGTTCATCGGTACGACATCAGTAGAGAGATATTCATGTTTTCGCGAGACCTTGCAAGCACCTCTTAGTGGGACCCACTTAGGCGGTGGACGACCCTTGAACATTTTAAAGGTCTTGGACGGCTTATTATTTTTTCATTTTCGACAAAGGACAGTTCCCAAACCCTCTCAACACCTCTCTAATAGTTCTCGAGGGTTCCAAGTCAAATCCAATGGTGTTTTACCTAAACCTAACCTCAAAAGTTAGCCTAAGTGAAGAAAAGAGTCACTATGGTGTCGTGATGTGATTAAGTGAGCTTATAAGCTAAGGGGAGCTTTGGTTCGAGTTTTTTCAGATTATTTAAGGTATGTATAACACCTTATTTCTTGGTATTAATATTATCTATATGTTGGTTAAATTATTTGGATGAAGAATTATAAGATAGAACTTGAAGTTGTATAAGAATTTATTGTCTCTTATTGGACTATTTTGGAGTTGCAAATATGACTTCATATGGCTGGACATTGTGGGCAATAGATTGGTTATAATGTTCTTTTGTTGTTATGCTTGTCAGTATGTTGATTATGTTGATGAAGTTGTAATTTAGGAGAAGAAGCAACCACGCAATACCCAGAAGTTGTTCATGTCGTTGTTTTATCTGGTTGGGCTGGTTGATGTTACATTTATGATGGATATAAGGTTGGAATGTCATGTCGATATATATGTTTATATGCTGGACCTATTGTTGATGTTGTAATTATAGGAAATATGGGAAAAATAGTTGGGGTTTGGTTCCAATCCAAGCTTGCCGCTCGTCGTGTTAAATAGCAGTTTTGTGTGTCACGTTTGTACACTTGTTGTTGTGTAGATTGATTGCTGTTGTTGGGCTGTTGTTATATGGTATTTCAGAAGGCCCTTGTTACAGGGGAGATGCTGCCCAAATTTACATAAACGAGCTACTAGCTTAAGTTATGGAATTAGCCTTTACTCAGCACTTATTTTGAATCTCCTTATGCCGTGGTAGATTGAGTTGAGTTGTTTGAAGAATTGCTTGGAAGGTATTAAGCACTCAACGGAGTTAAGGTATGTTAAGGCTAAACCTTTCCTTTATTTTGGCATGATCCCGTAACTACAAGCTTTTGTTAACGAGGCATAAAGAGAAGTTCGTATTCCTGAATTTATGTACATTAACCTAGTCTCATAAGCTACAGTATTCTCCCTTATCGGGACTTTATATTTAGTTAAGTATTGTCTTCTTTCAGTCAGGATATTAGAGAGTCTATATATATACAATATTACAGAATTTCCACCACCACCGAGCTATAATCGGTGGGCATGCCTCTATTGGGCAACCTCTGATCAGATGGCTTATAACATATATTTGAAGTCTTAGAAGCTAAACTAATTGAAGAAAATAAGTTTCGTCGAAAGTCAACAAGTTGGGAATGTTATAACATATATTTTTGGGGTGAGACTAGGGTTATTAACATTATAAAGAGATTATGTTATGGGTTATTTTTGAAGTCTAGCGAGTTGTGGAACAAAAGTTGAAAAAGGTCATCACAAGTTGCATTCATAAATGTGTTGAATCTTAAGTCAAATGTAGCTGAGATTTTCTCCTAATATACTTAGAATTAGGGGATGATCTACCTACCAATTGAAGATCCACGAGTCTAGTTTCTAACGTATTAAACCGTTCATCAATACGACATCAGTAGAGAGATATTCATGTTTTCGCGAGACCTTGCAAGCAGCTCTCAGTGGGACCAATTTAGGCGGTGGACGACCCTTGAACATTTTAAAGGTCTTGGACAACTTATTTTTTTTTCATTTTCGACCAAGGACAGTTCCCAAACCCTCTCAACACCTCTCTTATAGTTCTCGAGGGTTCCAAGTCAAATCCAATGGTGTTTTACCTAAACCTAACCTCAAAAGTTAGCCTAAGTGAAGAAAAGAGTCACTATGGTATCGTGATGTGATTAAGTGAGCTTATAAGCTAAGGGGAGCTTTGGTTTGAGTTTTTTCAGATTATTTAAGGTGTGTATAACACCTTATTTCTTGGTATTAATATTATCTATGTGTTGGTTAAATTATTTGGATGAAGAATTATAAGATAGAACTTGAAGTTGTATAAGAATTTATTGTCTCTTATTGGACTATTTTGGAGTTGCAAATATGACTTCATATGGCTGGACATCGTGGGCAATAGATTGGTTATAATGTTCTTTTGTTGTTATGCTTGTCAGTATGTTGATTATGTTGATGAAGTTGTAATTTAGGAGAAGAAGCAACCACACAATACCCAGAAGTTGTTCATGTCGTTGTTTTATCTGGTTGGGCTGGTTGATGTTACATTTATGATGGATATAAGGTTGGAATGTCATGTCGATATATATATGTTTATATGCTGGACCTATTGTTGGTGTTGTAATTATAGGAAAGATGGGAAAAATAGTTGGGGTTTGGTTCCTATCCAAGCTTGCCGCTCGTCGTGTTAAATAGGAGTTTTGTGTGTCACGTTTGTACACTTGTTGTTCTATAGATTGATTGGTGTTGTTGGGCTGTTGTTATATGGTATTTCAGAAGGCCCTTGTTATAGGGGAGATGCTGCCCAAATTTACATAAACGAGCTACTAGCTTAAGTTATGGAATTAGCCTTTACTGAGAACTGATTTTGAATCTCCTTATGCCGTGGTAGATTGAGTTGAGTTGTTTAAAGAATTGCTTTGAAGGTATTAAGCACTCAATGGAGTTAAGGTATATTAAGGATAAACCTTTCCTTTATTTTGGCATGATCCCGTAACTACATGCTTTTGTTAATGAGGCATAAAGAGAATTCGTATTCCTGAATTTATGTACATTAACCTAGTCTCATAAGCTACAGTATTCTCCCTTATCGGGATTTTATATTTAGTTAAGTATTGTCTTCTTTCTGTCAGGATAGTAGAGAGTCTATATATATACAGTATTACAGTATTTCCACTACCACCGAGCTATAATCGGTGGGCATGCCCCTATTGGGCAAACTCTGATCAGATGGCTTATAACATATATTTGAATGTTTAGAAGCTAAACTAATTGAAGAAAATAAGTTTCATCGAAAGTCGACAAGTTGGGAATGTTATAACATATATTTTTGGGGTTAGACTAGGGTTATTAACATTATAAAGAGATTATGTTATGAGTTATTATTGAAGTCTAGCGAGTTGTGGAACAAAAGTTGGAAAAGGTCATCACAAGTTGCATTCATAAATGTGTTGAATCTTAAGTCAAATGTATTTGAGATTTTCTCCCAATATACTTAGAATTAGGGGATGATCTACCTACCAATTGAAGATCTATGAGTCTAGTTTCTAACATATTAAACCGTTCATCGATACGACATCAGTCGAGAGATTTTCATATTTTCGCGAGACCGCGCAAGCAGCTCTCAATGTGACCCACTTAGGCGGTGGACGATCCTTGAACATTTTAAAGGTCTTGGACGGCTTATTTTTTGTCATTTTCGACCAAGGACAGTTCCCAAACCCTCTCGAGACCTCTCTAATAGTTCTCGAGGGTTCCAAGTCAAATCCAATGGTGTTTTACCTAAACCTAACCTCAAAAGTTAGCCTAAGTGAAGAAGAGAGTCTCTATGGTGTCCTGATGTGATTAAGGGTGCTTATAAGCTAAGGAAAGCTTTGGTTCGACTTTTTTCAGATTATTTAAGATATGTATAACACCTTATTTCTTGGTATTAATATTATCTATGTGTTGGTTAAATTATTTGGATGAAGAACTATAAAATAGAACTTGAAGTTGTATACGAATTTATTGTCTCTTATTGGACTGTTTTGGAGTTGCAAATATGACTTCATATGGCTGGACATCGTGGGAAATAGATTGGTTAGAATGTTCTTTGGTTGTTATGCTTGTCAGTATATTGATTATGTTGATGAAGTTGTAATTTAGGAGAAGAAGCAACCACACAATACCCAGAAGTTGTTCATGTCGTTGTTTTATTTGGTTGGGCTGGTTGATGTTACATTTATGATGGATATAAGGTTGGAATGTCATGTCGATATATATGTTTATATGCTGGAACTATTGTTGGTGTTGTAATTATAGGAAAGATGGTAAAAATAGTTGGGGTTTGGTTCCAATCCAAGCTTGCCGCTCGTCTTGTTAAATATTAGTTTTGTGTGTCACGTTTGTACACTTGTTGTTTTGTATATTGATTGGTGTTGTTGGGCTGTTGTTATATGGTATTTCAGAAGGCCCTTGTTATAGGGGAGATGCTGCCCAAATTTACATACACGAGCTACTAGCTTAAGTTATGGAATTAGCCTTTACTGAGCACTGATATTGAATCTCCTTATGCCGTGGTAGATTGAGTTGAGTTGTTTGAAGAATTGCTTTGAAGGTATTAAGCACTCAACGGAGTTAAGGTATGTTAAGGATAAACCTTTCCTTTATTTTGGCATGATCCCGTAACTACATGCTTTTGTTAACGAGGCATAAAAAGAAGTTCGTATTCCTGAATTTATGTACATTAACCTAGTCTCATAAGCTACAGTATTCTCCCTTATCGGGATTTTATATTTAGTTAAGTATTGTCCTCTTTCAGTCAGGATAGTAGAGAGTCTATATATATACAGTATTACAGTATTTCCACTACTACCGAGCTATAATCGGTAGGCATGCCCCTATTGGGCAAACTCTGATCAGATGGCTTTTAATAAATATTTGAAGGCTTAGAAGCTAAACTAATTGAAGAAAATAAGTTTCGTCGAAAGTCGACAAGTTGGGAATGTTATAACATATATTTTTGGGGTGAGACTAGGGTTATTAACATTATAAAGAGATTATGTTATGGGTTATTTTTTAAGTCTAGCGAGTTGTGGAACAAAAGTTGGAAAAGGTCATCACAAGTTGCATTCATAAATGTGTTGAATCTTAAGTCAAATGTATTTGAGATTTTCTCCCAATATACATAGAATTAGGGGATGATCTACCTACCAATTGAAGATCTACGAGTCTAGTTTCTAACATACTAAGCCGTTCATCGATACGACATCGGTAGAGAGATATTCATGTTTCCGCGAGACCGCGCAAGCAACTCTTAGTGGGACCCACTTAGGCGGTGGACGACCCTTGAACATTTTAAAGGTCTTGGACGGCTTATTATTTTGGCATTTTCGACCAAGGACAGTTCCCAAACCCTCTCAACACCTCTCTAATAGTTCTCGAGGGTTCCAAGTCAAATCCAATGGTGTTTTACCTAAACCTAACCTCAAAAGTTAGCCTAAGTGAAGAAGAGAGTCTCTATGGTGTCGTGATGTGATTAAGGGTGCTTATAAGCTAAGAAAAGCTTTGGTTCGAGTTTTTTCAGATTATTTAAGTTATGTATAACACCTTATTTCTTGGTATTAATATTATCTATGTGTTGGTTAAATTATTTGGATGAAGAACTATAAGATAGAACTTGAAGTTGTATAAGAATTTATTTTCTCTTTTAGGACTATTTTGGAGTTGTATATATGACTTCATATCGCTGGAAATTGTGGGTAATAGATTGGTTATAATGTTCTTATTGTTGTTATTCTTGTAAGTATGTTGATTATGTGGATGAAGTTGTAATTTAGGAGAAGAAGCAACCACACAATACCTAGAAGTTGTTCATGCCGTTGTTTTATCTGGTTGGGCTGGTTGATGTTACATTTATGATGGATATAAGGTTTGAATGTCATGTCGATATATATGTTTATATGTTGGACCTATTTTTGGTGTTGTAGGTACATGAATGATGGAAAAAAGAGTTGGGGTTTGGTTCCAATCCAAGCGTGCCGCTCGTCGTGTTAAATAGCAATTTTGTGTGTCAGGTTTGTACACTTGTTGTTGTGTAGATTGATTGGTGTTGTTGGGCTGTTGTTATATGGTATTTTAGAAGGCCCTTGTTACAGGGGAGATACTGCCCAAATTTACATAAACGAGCTACTAGCTTAAGTTATGGAATTAGCCTTTACTCAACACTGATTTTGAATTTCCTTATGCAGTGGTAGATTGAGTTGAGTTGTTTGAAGAATTGCTTGGAAGGTATGATCCCGTAACTACATGCTTTTGTTAACGAGGTATAAAGAGAAGTTCGTATTCCTGAATTTATGTACATTAACCTAGTATCATAAGCTACAGTATTCTCCCTTATCGGGACTTTATATTTAGTTTAGTATTGTCTTCTTTCAGTCAGGATAGTAGAGATTCTATATATATATACAGTATTACAGTATTTCCACCACCACCGAGCTATAATCGGTGGGCATGCCCCTATTGGGCAACCTCTGATCAGATGGTAAGTTATATATCGAGCCTACTGTGGCCGAGCGCGTATGAGAGAGCCCAGAATGGACGAGATACAGAGCCTAGTATGGCCGAGCACCTATGTGCGATCCAAATACGGCAGAGCAGTTACACATACCGAGCCTTATAGAACCATACATATATTTTACTTACTATATTGAGAGAGATGAGTCAGTATCAGTAGGTAAGCATATCTTCAGATTATCTTTGAATCCCAGTTACTTTCAATTATTATATTATCAGCTTTCAGTTATTCGGTAGCCATACATACTCAATACATTATTTCGTACTGACGTCCCTTTTGCTGGGGATGCTGCATTTCATGCCTGCAGGTCCTGATAGACAGCTGTATAGACCTTCATAGCAGACAATGTCAAACATCAGCTTGGTTGGTAAGCTCCACTTCCTCGGAGTTACCAGGTCTATTCCTTGGAGTCAATTTTATATATACATGTTTGATGGGTAGGTCGAGGCCCTTTCCCGACCATGATATTGTTCAGTTATCCCTAGAGGCTTGTAGACGAGTCCTGTACATTTTATATATCAGTATTGTGGCTTTACTAGCCCTATGCAGATGTTTAGTTTGGTATTGCCTGTTGTAGACGTTATTTTTAGATGATTCAGAATATGGTCTCATCAGCCTAAGTTGAGGGTTACCCCTCTATAGTTCATAGTTACAGAGTGGTACGCTCAGGCGGAGTATGGCACCGGGCGTCAGCACGCCTCTTCAGGTTTGGGGCGTGACAAACTTGGTATCAGAGCAGTTCTATCCTAGGGAGTCTACAAGCCGTGTCTAGTAGATCGTTGTTTATAGATGTTTTGTGCACCACATTATATAAACAGGAAGCTACAAGGCATTTAGGAGTCTGTTACCCTTCTTTCAAATCTAAATCGTGCTATATAGCTGAGTCATAAGAGTTCGAGCCAAGACTTATATTTGCTAATAATATAGAGATGCTTTCAATTAGAAAGAATTACAGCTAGCCAGAGGGCTAATATAGCAACAAGTAAGGGCACTAATAGAGAGAGAGTTCTTGACGACGTGGCCCTGTTTGAGAACCTATCATATCGTGCATACCAGATGTGCAAATTTCCAGCTTAAGACCCTAAGATGGGAATATCAAATAGACCCTGTGAATAGCAGGCCATGGGAGTATTATAAGGTAAAAGTTTAAGTTTCAACATGTAATTGAAGCAAGGTGAAGGAGGGTACGACATACCCTGTTAGTGAAGATTATCAATATTTACAATTCAGGCAGAGAAATACAAGTACTCTGAGTTTACTTTCAACAGCAATAGAGGTATGTACAATTGGCCACACCCATCTCAATTATGCCCAATGGAAGCTAACAAATAAAGTTTAAGAGAATGATGGGATATCAGGATCCAGCTGGGGTTAGAGTAACCTAAACTTGTGGAATGGGCCAGGGGAGCTAAAAATTAAACAAGGTTTTGTTGAAGTTTTTAGAATAATGTGATAGACATAAATATTAGCAGGAGAATAAGAAGAGAGTAAATGAAGCATTACGTGTAAGGTATGATAAATGGGTGATAACAGTAATTCAAAATATGACAAGATGACATAGTCTATAGTCAAGTGAAAGAAAAGACAAGATGTGACAGGCCTTGAGACAATAAGAGAGTATAAGTTGGTGACTCCCACGTGATTACCAACAAGCTAAGTTAGACCCCGGGCGTAAATAAAATTAGTATTGGCTAGTAAAATAGATAAAACCGAACATGATTTAGGGACTGCAGGATTTGATAATAGTCATCATCGTGAGAATTTTAGAGATCGCGTTTCGGTAATGATAGAATGGACAACGGAAGAATAACATTTAAAGGTCATTCAGGAAAACGCTTCCCTAAAGCAAGCACAGTGAGCAGAGTTAAGCTTAAGAAACTATGTGTGCCAGTTACACTAGGTGTCACCCTCGTACGTAAGAAATTCAGTAATCCCTGGTAGAAACGGGTTACACAAGGTAAGTAAGAGTCAGTAAAGACGTGAAAAGATAGCAAGGATGAAGAGGTGAAATATATATAGGTAAATCTTCATAGCATTAAATGTTAATACTCCCCTAAATGGGGAAAAGATGGTGTGATATGGTATTAAGTCGAAGTTAAGTGGTTCAGGTAACAATGAAATAGTAAAGGAAGAATGCGGTAAAATGGCAAAAGGAATGATATTGCATTTATTCAGATCCTAGAGATATGTTACGACTCTAGAACACGGTTCAAGCACGATGTCGGGGAGTGGCAGTAAGGGTTCCTGACCAGGATGTTATTGATATATAAGTGTGAATGGACACTTGATACATTAAGAGCCAGTGTCGAAGGCAAGTTAAGACAAAAGACATAACCCGAGAGAGTTTACATAGAATATATATATATGAGCATGGTCTGACGAGTAGTTAGTAGTTGATCTAGGAAGAGCCGAGTTATGGCTAGACAAGAGGTCTCAGATAAATCAGCAGATCATGCAAGATAAACATAGTGATATCCAGCACATGAAATTTTGCCTCACAGATATGACATCGTAATCCTTGAGAAATATTCAGATATAAGTTGGGGTAGTTAACGGTATTGTATCGGTATTACAAAAATAAAAGAGAGTGCCACTGGGGAGATAGTTAAAATTTTAGTTCAGAAGTAACCCTACGAGCACAAGGGCGTAGAGGTAAGTAACTAAGGATAATTATAGGCGAGTAAGTACATCAAAAATTTCGTCGGGTATACGATGTAAAACACTCCGAACTTTACATGAGTCAGAGGGTCTTCTCTAAATGCTACAATGAAAGACTAGCTGAGGAAATAAGGAAAGAGGATTCAACATAAGCCTAGTGGCCTAAAGAAGAAATGATCTTGTAACAACAGTCTCACTACAACATTGTATGCACTCTAAAACAAAGTGGCACCTATGGTGACTAAGGAACGGAAGTAAAATCAAAAGTAATATTCGAGATCATATGGGTTGCACGAAATTCAAATAGTTGTGGGCACTAAGATAAGCCAAGTATTCATGCAACAAGTGGCAGAACGACAAGGAAAAGTAATTGCTTGCTTTTAAACAAAGTTGAGAAGGCACGAAAGGAATTATTCTATCAATGACCCAAAGTTAGTTACATTATGAACACACTTAATATTTCAGACTATTGTCCATGTAGCATATATGTTGACATTCCTACAGCTATAGTAGACTCCGGTATAAGTTAAAAGAAAGAATTGAGTCCACCTCACAGATAATGGCTTGAATTATTAGAAGATTATATTATCGATGTTCCATAGCGCCCATGAAAGGCAAAAGCAATAACTAATACCCTGAGCACCAGATCAAAAGATAGCTTAAGCCTTCTTAAAGGTCGAGAGAGAAGAGGAAACTAAAGAGTTACATCAGCTAAGTAAATCAAGAGTCTGATTATTAGATCTAGATAACTATAGAAATCATATTCAAAACATTGTAGAATCACTCTTAATATCAGAGGTACGATAGAGATAGTACATCGACCATATTATATAATGAATCTACAATAAAGCTAGTTGATAAAGTACTAGTCTCATAAGGAGTAAGTATGAAGCTCTCACCGGATTGTGTATGCACTAGAGGTGCAAGTATTATAGTAGATCTTCAAGTTGTGGACATTAATTCCACCTCTATGGAAGGAAGGTTATGAAAATGATAGAAGATATAATGCAAGATTCAAAGATAATAAAGGTAAAGTTAAAGAAGGTAGAGATACTAAAGCGCAGAAGGTTGTGAATAGTCCATACTTCATATAGAGGGCTAGAAGTGTCGTGATTCAATATCCACAAATGATAGTGCTGTCATCAACGATATATCTTCTAGCATATGGTTTCTAGGTACCGAGAGGTCTAGTTAAGAGAGTACAGAAGAGCTAGAGAGGGCGTGATATTTCACTTGAGGTTCCAGAATAACATAAGGAAATGTATGGTGCTAGTAAGCTAAAGGAAGGCTGTGAGTACTATAAATAGATATGTGTAGGTCGTAAGCTAAAGTATGGTAGAGCAACAGGGTTTTAGGTGGACAGGATTAAGGATAAGAAGAGGTGATTGAGAATGTTATGAGAATATGTAAGGCCTCAGGATTAAGTCCATCAAAACAAGACAATTGATGGTTTTCGTAAGTTATAGAAAGCCCTTTATCGCCTGAATGAACTCGGAGAAGTTTAAGACTATGAGCATTTATAAGAGATAGAACGCTGCCCTAGTAGGAGAATAAGGGTGTAATTATGATAAATGTTAAAAGGATGACATTTAGGCCTTCGATTGAGTAATGATTAAAAGAGAAGTTATTTCATGTATTGCATGGGATTAAAATACCCCCATAAGATGAATCACATTGGGATGATATGAAATATGGTTATTGAATATTAGTATCATCCCTAGGTGGATCGAGAAAATAACTTCAAATGTTCCCCAATGAGACGTGAGCCCTAAAGACAATGTATTACGTAAGAGGTTTCAAGTTATTAGTGGTATATTATAGATCAACATTAAGGTGAATCAACAATAGGCGGATAAAAGTTCCAAAGTATGAGATGAGATTAGGCCGTCATTATTAAGATGCACAGTAATGGGGAAGAACTAAAAGACTTAGATTTGTACATATAGGATAAGTAGCGAGAGAGTAACCTGGAGTTGGGTAGCAAACCTCAGTACTAATAAATTGAAGTAAGTGTTGTGGTATAGTATAAGCTACCTAGATATAGTAAATCCATAATCATTGCTAATCGAGACTATGAAACAAGATATAGCAATAGTCATAAGTTCGACAAGTACCGAGCGAAGAACTTTAGTACACCTATAGATGCCTAGAGGGATAGCTTGTCATAGTTTTGTATATGTTCATAGAGTGAGGCCTAGAGATTGGCTAAAACTTGGAGGACAAAGGAGAGAAGAGTCACATAGGTGCACATATAAGGACAGAGTCAGACATGCTGTATGACATAAGGTAGCAATAGTTACGAGATTGGAAGAATTTCGACCACAAGTCGTGGTGCGAGAAAGAGGCCTAAAGGGGGGGAATGGCCTGGCCTATGGAGTTATTCACAGAACTGTTGCCTAGATGGAAAGGACAACAGTAAAGTATTAGTAAGTCCTATAGGCTATGAGACTGATAAGCACATCAGACAACATTCGAGGACAAATGTTCCAAAGGGGGGAATGATATTACACCCCATATTTTCGTACGTAAGAGTACGTCGTAAGTCAATTTATGTAAGCTCAAAAATGAAATCATCTTTGAAAAGTTTACAAAGTTAGTTAATCATGTTAATGTGGAGGTTACAAATACTTAAGATCATGAATACCAAGTACCAAGAGGGTTTGAAGGCTTAGAAGCTAAACTAATTGAAGAAAATAAGTTTCGTCCAAAGTCGACAAATTAGGAATGTTATAACATGTATTTTTGCGAAAAGACTACGGTGATTAATATTATAAGGAGATTATGTTATGAGTTATTTTAGTTGTACGATAGTCGTGTGTTATGTTTTGATGTCTAGCGAATTGTGGAAAAAAGTTTGGAAAAGGTCATCACAAGTTGTATTTATATATGTGTTGAAACTTAAGTCAAACGTAGATGAACTTTTCTCCCAATATAATTGGAATTAGGGGATGATATACCTACCAAATAGAATATCTATGAGTCTAGTTTGAAACTCATTAAACCATTAATCGATACGACATCAGAGTAGAGAGATATTCGCATTTTCGCGAGACCGCGCAAGCAGCTCTCAATGGGACCCACTTAGGCGGTGGACGACCCTTTAATATTTTAAAGGGCTTGGACGGCTTATTTTTTGTCAATTTCGACCAAGGACAGTTCCCAAACCTCTCAACACCTCTCTAACAGTTCTCAAGGGTTCCAAGTCAAATCCAATGGTGTTTTACCTAAACCTAACCTCAAAAGTTTGCCTAAGTGAAGAAGAGAGTCTCTAAGGTGTTGTGATGTGATTAAGGGTTCTTATAAGCTAAGGGAAGCTTTAGTTCAAGTTTTTCCAGATTATTTAAGGTATGTATAACACCCTATTTCTTGGTATTAATCTTATCTATGTGTTGGTTAAGTTATTTGGATGAAGAATTATAAGATAGAACTTGAAGTTGTATAAGAATTTGTTATCTCTTATTGATCTATTTTGGAGTTATATATATGACTTCATATGGCTGGAAATTATAGGAAATAGGTTGGTTATAATGTTCTTATTATTTTTATGCTTGTCAATATGTTGAGTATGTTGATGATATTGTAATTAGAAGAAGAAGCAACCACACAATACCTAGAAGTTGTTTATGTCGTTGTTTTATCTTATGGGGCTGGTTGATGTTACATTTATGATGGATATAAGGTTGGAATGTCATGACAATATATATGTTTATATGCTGGACCTATTGTTGGTGTTGTAAGTACAGGAAAGATGGGAAAAAGAGTTGGGATTTGGTTCCAATCCAAGCTTGCCGCTCGTCGTGTTAAATGGCAGTTTTGTGTGTCAAGTTTGTACACTTGTTGTTGTGTAGATTGATTGGTGTTGTTGGGATGTTGTTATATGGTATTTCATAAGGCCCTTTATACAGGGGAGATGCTGCCCAAATTTACATAAATGAGCTACTAGCTTAAGTTATGGAATTAGCCTTTACTCAGCACCTATTGGGCAAACTCTGATTAGATGGTAAGTTATATATCGAGCTTATTGTGGCCGAGCGCCTATGAGCAAGCCCACAATGGCCGAGATACAGAGACAAGTATGGCCGAGCACCTATGAGCGAGCCTACTACGGCATAGAAGTTACACATATCGAGATTTATAGAATCAGACATATATTTTACTTACTATATTGAGAGAGATTAGTCAGTATAAGCAGGTAAGCGTATCTTCATATTATCTTTAACTCTCAGTTACTTTCAGTTATTATATTATCATCTCAGTCTCAACTTTCAGTTATTCTGTTGCCTTACATACTCGGTCCATTATTTCGTACTGACGTCCCTTTTGCTGGGGACGCTGCATTTCATGCCTGCATGTCCTGATAGACAGATGTCTATACCTTCCGAGTAGACAAAGTCACACATCAGCATGGTTGGTAAGCTCCATTTCCTCGGAGTTTCCAGGTCTATACCTTGGACTCCATTTTTTATTTACATGTTTGATGGGTAGGTCGAGGCCCTGTCCCGACCACGATACAGTTCAGTTATCCCTAGAGGCTTGTAGACGAGTCCTGTACATTTTATATATCAGTATTGTGGCTTTACCAGCCCTATGTTGATGTTTCGTTTTGTATTTCTGGTTGTAGACATTATTTTCATATGATTCAGAATATGGCCTCATCGGCCTAAGTTGAGGGTTACCCCTCTAGAGTTCACAGTTACTGAGTGGTACGCTCGGGCCGAGTATGGCACCGGGTGCTGGCACGCCTCTTCGTGTTTGGGGCGTGACAGAGGAAGAAGAAAGACATTGTTGAACATGTTGCACGGTGTTTATATTGTCAGTAGGTTAAGTATGAGAATTAGAGACCTAGTGATTTTCTTCAGAGGCTAGATATACCGAGGCAAAAGCGGGAGAGTATTGCTATGGGTTTTGTGGTTGGGCTACCACGAACCTTGAGGAGTTTTGATGTTGTGTGGGTCATTGTGGATAGACTGAACAAGTACGCACACTTCATTCCAATCAAGACTTCCTACACATCAGAGTTAGTTAGATCGGGTTTATGTTAAAGTGATTGTTCTTCTGCATAATGTGCATGTGTCTATACATCATATCGAGGTACTCAGTTTACATCACATTTTTTTAGAGCGATGCAACATGAATTGGGCACACATGTTGAGTTGAGTATGGCATTTCATCCCTAGTCGGACGAGCAGTCCGAGCGTACTAATAAGATCTTAGAGGAAATTTTGAGAGCCTATGCCATTCATTTCGGGGTCCAGTGGGATCAATTTCTACAAGCAGAGTTCTCCTTCAACAGCATCTACCAGTCGAGTATCTAGATGGCTCCATATGAGGCCTTATATGGGAGACAATGTCATTATCTGGTTAGTTGGTTGAAGTTTATGGAGGCTAGGCTGTTGGGAACCTATTAAGTTCGTGATACATTGGAGAAGGTGAAATTGATTCAGGAGTGGCTTCATACAACGTAATCAAAGGAAAAAGAGCTATGCTGATAAGAATGCTCGTGATGTGGCATTAATATGTCACGACCCAAACTCTCTCCTTAGGAGTCGTGATGGCACCTAGTATCTGAACTAGATAAGCTGGATGATAAACATTATCTAGAACAAATAAAGCATTAAATAACGAGACAAGATTTATCATAAAAGCGGAAATATGAGTAATACATGCCGGAGTGGCAAGTTAATCCCTTGGTATATTGTTCCTTTAGAGTTGTTGTAGAGAGTCGGTGAGGTAGCCTACGGACTTTCTTTGCCACCCAGCTTATCGAAGGTCCATTGGGTGTTTCATGTTTCCATGCTTCGGAAGTACAATAAGGATGCTTGCATGTGTTAGATTTCAGCTTGGTGCAGCTAGACAAGTGGCCATTTTGGATAGGTAGGTCCAAAGTTGAGGTCGAAGGATATTTTATCGATGAAGGTTTAGTGGAGAGGTTAACCATTCGAGGAGGCAACTTGAGAGACCAAGCATGATATGCGGAGCAGATACACTCATATTTTTGATATCCCGGATTTGATTCTAAACCCATTCGAGGATGAATGTTTATTTATGAGGGGGAGAATATAACGACCCAGTCGGTCGTTTTGTGTATTTGAGTCGCATTTCCCAATTTAATTCTTCCCCTATGTTTATTTATTGTTATGTGAGTTTCGGAAATGGTTGGTTTGGTTTTGGAAGGAGTTTGGATTAAATTGGAACATCTAGTTCCACAGTTGGAAGCTTAAGTTTTAAGAGTTCACCGAGGTTTGACTTTTGTATAAATAGACATTTGAACCTTAATTCAGAGTCGGATTTGAATGAAACTTGTATATTTAGACTCATACTCGTATGGGCAGTCAGGATTTGTGACTTTTGTCGGGTTCCGGGTGGCGGGCTCGGGTTGAATTTTTGGTTGACTTTTTGATATATGATAAAGATTGGAGATTTATTACTTTGAATCAATTTCCATAGCCGTGTTTGATGTTATTTAGTTGTTTTTGGCTAGATGTTATTTGATTTGTTTGAAGTAAGTATATTGCCTAATCATGCGTGAGGGAATACCCCTTAGGATTTGGCGTTAATTGCCCATTTGTGTTACATGAAAAACGACGTGTACATAAGGTGATGAGCGGTGCACAAGTGCTATATATGGCTATGACTGGATTAAACTTTAGGCTATTAATATGCTTTAATTTGAAAATATACTTTATATGAAAAATGCTTAAATACTTTGTGACTACATGAACATGATCTTTTCAATTGGTTTAGCCATAGACATGCCTTATATGTTGAACTTATGTCCTTGTTCACCTTGTAGATAAATCGTGAGCTTATAGTTTTTATTAAATTTGATATTTTTCTTTTGTGATAATTGTGGCACATGTGGACATGTTGGCCGAATTGTTTGGGTGTTGGAACAAGGTTTCTTCCGTGTGATTGTGATGGATATTGTTGTTATTGTTGGGTGTGGAAAGATACATATGAATATTGTTATTGTGTCAGGACGTAACGATACGGAGTGATATTATTATATTTTCAGGGTGGAGCGATTCGGATGGATATTTTTATTATGTTAGGGCGGAGCGATACAAACGGATATTGTTATTGTGTCAGAGTGGAGCGATATAGATTGATATTGTTATTGTGTCAAGGCAGAGCGATACGTATGGATATTTTTATTAAGATGCAAGGTGTAATATGGTTGTGTTACTTTTTGATGACTTGCTGTGAAGCTAAAACTTCACTTGCGTTGAGTTATTATCACATGTTTTAAAGAGATTGTTGATATTATTTTTTGTCATACATTCGGTTGCCAGTCTTTGATATATTGCATAGTTTAATTTTTGACTAGTGAGTATCACATGACTTGAACCTCTTCACTACTTCACCGTTATTAGTCTTGAAGATTGGTGTTCTCACACTACACTTCTGCACGTTTTTGTACAGATTCAGGTGTTGGAGGCAGCAGACCTAGACAGTGAGGGCTTGCATTGACCGCGAGGATTCAAGGTAGAGCTGCATGATCGCCGCAGTCCCTTGGAGTCCCATACCTTCATTTATGCTGTTGTTTTTTATATATGAACAATATTGTGTTTGAGACATCCTTACGTATTGAATTATAGCTCATGACTCTGTACTACCTAATTCTAGGGACATGTTTGATTATTGCCAAATTTTGCTGTTGTTAAGTCTATTTCTGGTTTCATATTAAATTCTTTCTTATTATATAATGTTTTACTGATTTAAATATTCATGAGTGATCGACTTACCTCGTTTTAGAGATTAGGTGCAATCATTACCCCTATGGTGGGATTTGGTCGTGACAGTCACACAGGTAGGCTATCTCCTGTGAGCAGGTTGGGGATTTTCTAATTTCTTATGAGGTTTCTATGAAGAGTTTTACCATCTACCCTATGGGGTGCATGTGTTGCGATGAGGGTTCGTATCGCTTGAGGAAGATGGCATGACTGTCATGAGGTTGAGTGTGTATTTGGGCTGATGAACTGGGATGCATTATGGTTTGTGAATCATGAGCTTGTAAGGAATTTAGCTAAGTAATTATGTGGGAACATGGAAGTTAAAGAGGAGCAGTCATCTGTAAGGCCCTATAAAAAGTTTACCAACAACCCAGGATTTTGTAGTGCCAAGGTAGGCTAACGTGTTCGAAGGTAGTTGATAATTTTTGCAGTGAGCTTGCTCACCACGGTACAAACTTTTTGGGGTGTGAAATGCATTGGAGAGTTAAAAGAATGATTTTTGCAGAACATGGCCTTTCTGCGATGCATTATGCGGCCGCATAACTACTCCGCAGACTGCAGATTCGCCGCAAAGTGCAACAGGAACAAAGCTAATTTTGGATGTTGTTTTGCGGTCAACTATGCAACCGCATAATCATTTCAGGGGCCGCACATCCGTCATAAATTTAGCATGAAACAAATTCCAGAGGGAGGCGTTTGCGGTGCGTTATGCTACCGTATAACTGTTCTGCGAATTGTAGACCTGACCCGATCAGCCCAGTTTTTTGTAGCATTTATGCAGTCCATTGTGGGCTGCAGACCTGATATGCGGTACACTCTTCGACCATAGAGTTGAGTTTCGAGGGTCCATTTTGTGATTTTATAACGCAACCCCCAGTGCTTTGATCATCAATCCTTGCCCTAATCTTGAAGATTTAAGGGAATCACTCACTAGGCCATCACCTATCTAGGTAAGTTCTTGTCCTACACCATCCATAAAAGTTTGTTTCGGGTCTAAGTAGGCCGGGGAGTAGAAGATAATGCATGAATGTTTGGATATAAGGGTCTTGGAGGTCGTTGAACTATGTGGGGTTAGTTGTTGATTGATTTTTGTTGTGGGGTGAAGGAAGACTCCATAGGAGAACCTTGTAGTAAAACTATACACCTAGTATTTGATGAAATGCTTAAATGAGCTTAAACCATGAATCTCTTCATAATTATGGTTGACTTTTGTTATGTATCTAAATAGATTAAAGTTGCTAGGATTTCGGAATGTCGTAGTATTTTATAGAAAGATCAAGCGAGGTATGTTAGCTAAACTTCTCTCATAGAACCGAATTCCATGATGTCGTCTTATTTTTCAAGTGTGATTGGCTCAAGTTCTTATTTCTCATGTTCCGAGTCATTCCTAATAAATTCGATTATTCCCAATAATCTTTGTGTTGAAAGATATATATATATATATATATATATATATATATATATATATATATATATATATATATATACACACACACTCAAAATATGTTCCAATTGCCCCTATCATATTATGTTCTCCGTCAGGAATTAATTCGAGTATGACCTATGTATCAAAATGTTATGATTTAAAGTCATGTTTCAATTGCAAGTTATTATGCCTAATTTTGGAAGAAGAACTTACTCTGCTTAAGACTCTTATTGCTCATATATATATATTTAATGGTATTGATTACAAATGCTCTTATTGTTGATAATCCATGATGATGCTTGAAAGTGAAATAAGTGAGTATAAAATAGTGCCAATGGAATGAAAAGAATGTGTGAAAGGTTATGGAATGAGCTGTAAGTCATTTATATAATAAACGTTTTGGGATCATTGTTTAGTCACCGAGGAAGGATAGGTTGAAATAACCTAACCCCAAAACTACATGTGCCGGTGGAGAAGTGATTGAGGGGTAAATACCCGTACTGATGTGTTGAGATTATTCCCCTTAATTGGGATGAGATTCGTCTGTTGAGATTATTCCCCTTAACTGGGATGAGATGATTGCTAGCGGAATGTGATGTCAACCCGCACGACATTGTGGTTAGACGGCTTAGCCGATCGGGCCGATATCGGATGCCATGACGCACACATGGTGGTGTTGTGATTGGATGTCTCGGGGTAAAACGGCTTAGCTGATCGGACCGAGATTGGACTACGTGCTAAAAGCACGGTGATGTATCAGTACTAAAGTTCTCCCAATTAAAAAATATTGATATTCGCTTGAAAATTTTCTTTCTCTTAACTTGATGCTTTAATATTGTTTGAGGCTCTCATTGATTGCATGTTTCTTTCTCCTTGTACTGTTGCTTGATTCAATGATAGGGTGGATAGTCTTACATACTAGTACTATTCCATATGTACTAATGTCCCTTTTGCCGGGGGCGATGTATCTTCAATGGATGCAGGTGGTTCCACAGCAGGCGGCATCGATCAGTGATAGCGGTACACCCTCTCCTCAGCTGACTTGGTGAGCCCTATTTCATATCAGGGTCTTGTACCTCTTGTTCCTTATGTGTAGTGTTTTGAGGTATAGCCGGGGCCTTGTTGCCGACATCATCATATTTTGATTTTGGAAAGTCAAATTAGAAACGTTATATATATATCACATGTTTCCACTTCTAAACTTTGAATGTGTAATATATTTTTTGAAATTGTAAATGAAGTAACTAATAGTAATGAAATTGGCGTTGTTCATGAAATCCTCTCATTATATAACGAATGGTACACATCTTCACTGTATTCATGGGTAAGGTCGGCTAGGAGGCAACGAGTAGGCTTGCTTGACTGGAATATCTCGATTGTGCGTTGGTTGCGCTCCCCAAGGTCGAGGCATGACAAGCTTGGCATCTGAGCCTAAGGTTTTAAGGTGACATACGATGTCTCGGAGCCATGTCTAGTAGAGTCCTTCTTATCGGTGTGTTGTCAACCACATCTATAATTATGTGGCTACTTGGGAATTTAGGAATGTCGCCCTTCTTTGATGTTCTAGATCGTGCGATAGAGCTTATTTTAAGTTTGTTCCTCCTTTAACTCATGCATTGTTTTAATTTTCAGTATATGGCGCTTAAGAAGATGGCAAGAAATGGCCAAAGAGCCAATGCCACCCCAGGAGTGGCAGTTTATCCTATACCTGATGATGCGGGTGAGCAACCAAGGGGTGAGGATAATCCCCCAACCACAACACTACTTGATTCTACTACTCCTGCTCAGACTGCACCAATCCCTACTCATACTGAGGGTGCAGCTATTCCACCTCTAACTGATACTCCGGTTCCACCTCCTGCCTCAGCTTCTGGTCCCAGTGTTTTTGATGGGGACCTTAGGAGAGCCATACTGATGTTGGCTCAGATAGTGGCATCCCAGGCACAGATATCGAATGTTGCACCTACTTCTTCCAGGCAGCTAGGGGATTCTGCGAGTTACAGAGTGAACGGGTTTCTTCTGTTGGATCCTCCAGTGTTCACGGGTACTGATCCTGAGGAGGACCCCCAGGACATTATTGATGAGATGCACAAGACTCTCCGAGTTATGTGTGCTACTGAGACCGAAGTAGTGGAATTGACCTCCTACTACCTGAAAGATGTGGCATAGTTTTGGTTTGATCTGTAGGTGGAGTCCCGTGAGGTGGGGAGCCCTCCGGCAAGGTGGAGTGAGTTTGCCAACTCCTTCATTTATCATTTCATTCATGTCGATACTAAGGCAGCCCATGCAGCCGAGTTTGAGAGCCTGAAATAAGGTATCATGATTGTGTGGGATTATCACATGAGGTTCGCGCGCCAATCCAAGTATGCCATCTACATGTTTCCTACTATGGAGGCTAGGGTGCGCCGGTTTGTGAAGGTCCTCATTCCCTTGGTTATTGATAAGGCCGCTATAGCTACCTTGAATTATGATATGAACTATGGGAAAATGGTGGCATGTGCGGAAGCCACAGTGACCCGCAAATTGAAGTATAGGATGAGGCGAGAGGGTATCAATAAGGCCCGATCTGTGGGCAGCTTTGGTGGTTCTTCCAGTGGTGGTGGTGGTGGAAGATCAACATTAAGGGGAAGGTCATCTAGGCCATCCTAGTCCTTTGCTTAGTCTTTAGTCAGAGCACCATCATTAGGGCTTGGTCAGTAGTAGTGGAGCCATTTCAGGCCCAGTTTGGGCAACAGGGGATCCTACAAGTAGGGTCGGCCTGGAGAGAGATTCCAGTAGCAGCGGAGGCCCCCATGACCTAGGTGTGGGAAGATGCATTTAGGGGCCTGCTCATGGACCTACCCATATGCAACGGGTGCAGTATAATGGGTCATATTCAGAGGGATTGCCATTCATCCTACTAGAGTGTGGGCAGGGTTACGGCACAACTAGCTTTTTCTACAGCTACTACATCCACAACACCTCCTCTAGCTCGAGACACTCCAGCACCAGCAGGGCGTGGTGCAGCTAGAGGTTGTGCACAGAGTTCGGGTGGACCTATCGTTCTATGCTATGAAGGGTCGCGGGAGTTTAGAGGCTTCTCCGGATAATGTCACGGATCTATTAACTGTCCAATCTCATGATGTTTATTCTCTCATAGATCCTGGTACCACTTGTTCATATGCCACCCTTTATGTTGCACTAGCATTTGGGATAGTACCAGAATAGCTTCATGAGCCATTCTCTGTATCTACTCCAGTTGGTGAGCCTATTGTGGCTTTATAGGGATTATGTTGTCATTGTGCGTGGTCAAGACACCATGGCCGATCTCATTGAATTGGGGATGGTTTATTTTGATGTGATAATGGGGACGGACTAGCTTTATTCATGTTTTGCCAAGCTTGCTTGCCGAACTAGAACCGTTAGGTTTGAATTTCCAAATGAAACAACTATTGAGTGGAAGGGGGATGATATAGTGGTGAAGGATAGGCTTATTTCTTACCTCAAGGCAACAAATATGATCAACAATGGGTGTATTTATCATTTGGTCTGGGTTACGGACGCTGATGTTGAGGCACCTACACTTGAGTCTGTGCTAGTTGTGAATGAACTTTCGGAGGTCTTTCCTGATGTGCTCCCTGGGATCCCACCAGACAGGGAGATTGATTTTGGGATTGATGTGATGCCTAACATGCATCCTAGATCTATTCAATCCTATAGAATGACGCCTGCAGATTTGAAGGAACTAGCAAAGCAGTTGAAGGACTTGTTAGAAAAGGGTTTGATCCGTCCGAGTGTGTTGCCTTGGGGTGCAACAGTTCTCTTAGAATGGAAGAAAGATGGGTTATTGAGAATGTGTATTGACTCTGAGTAGCTCAACAAAGTCATAATCAACAATAAGTACCCACTGGTAAGGATAGATGACTTGTTCAATCAATTGCAGGGTGGTAAGTATTTTTCCAAGATCGACCTAAGATCGGGATATCACTAATTGAAGATCAGGGAGCAGGATATTCCGAAAACATCTTTCAGGACCTAGTATGGGCTCTTTGAATTTCTGGTGATGTCTTTTGGGCTAACGAATGCCTCGGTAGCTTTCATGGATCTTATGAATCGAATCTTCAAGCCTTTTCTCGACTACTTTGTGACAATGTTCATTGATGACATTCTTGTTTATTCACGAAGTAGAGAGGACCATGCCGATAATCTCAGGGCACTTCTGTAGACTCTGTATCAGCACGTGTTGTATGCAAATTTTTCAAAGTGTGAATTTTTGATTGAATCTGTCACATTCTTAGGTCATGTCGTCCCTAGTGAAGGAATCAAGCTTGACCCTCAAAAGATCGTAGCTCTGGAGAATTTGCATCGACCTACTACTCCAACAGAGATTCGCAGTTTCTTGGTCTTAGCTGGGTATTACAGGAAGTTTGTGAAGGGGTTCTCTACTCTTGCCTCTCCATTGACTAAATAGATTCAGAAGGCAGTTAAGTTCCAGTGGAAAGACCTTTGCGAAAAGAGTTTCCAAGATTTTAAATCGAGATTGACCACGACACCGGTGTTGAGCTTACTAGAGGGTATGTATGGGTTTGCTGTATATTGTGATGCTTCAAGGAACAGACTTGGATGTGTATTGATGCAACATGGCAAGATGATTGCTTATGCTTCTAGGCAACTCAAGAATCATGAGAAGAACTATCCAACACATGGCGTAGAACGTGCAACAGTGGTATTTGCACGGATGATTTGGCGTCATTATTTGTATGGGGTGCATGTGGATATATTCACGGACCATAAGAGCCTTCAATATATTTTCAAGCAGAAGGAATTGTATCTGAGGCAGAGAAGATGGCTTGAGTTACTCAAGAACTATAACATCGATATTTTATATCATCTGGGGAAGGCTAATATTGTGGCAGATGCTCTTAAGTGAAAATCCATGGGTAGTTTGGCTCACTTGGAGGCATATCAAAGGCCGTTGCCCAAGGAAGTTCACTGGTTGGCTAGTTTGGGAGTTCATCTTGTGGACTATAGTGAAGAAGGGGTGGTTGTGCAAAATAGGGTTGAATCATCACTTGTTGTAGAAGTCAAGGAGAAGCAATACGACGATCCATTTTTGGTGCAGTTGAAGGAGGGGATTCATAAACATAAGACCTAGGCTTTTTCTCCTGGAATGGATGATGGTACACTAAGGTACCAAGGGCGATTATCTGTTTCAAATATAGATGGTCTCCGAATAAGAATCGTGACTGAGGCTCACAATTCAACGTATTCTGTGCACCTAGGCTCTGCAAAGATATACTATGATCTTAGGGAAGTCTACTGGTGGAATGATATGAAGAGAATGTAGCTGACTTTGTGGCAAGATGTCCAAATTGTCAACAAGTGAAGGCCGAACACCAAAGGCCCGGTGGATTGGTGCAAAATATAGAAATACTAATGTCGAAATGGGAAATGATCAATATGGACTTTGTTGTAGGTCTATCTCGCACCCTTACAAGTTTGACTCGATTAGGGTGATTGTGGACCGACTCACGAAATCAACACACTTCTTACACTGCTCAGTTGTACATCAACAAAATAGTCAGGTTGCATGGCACTCCGATTTCTATTATCTCGGATAAAGGGGCACAGTGCACAACTAATTTTTGGAATAAATTTCAAGAAGGTTTGGGTACTCAGGTGAATCTTAGTACAACCTTCCATCCACAAAACCGACAGGCAAGCAGAGCGGACTATTCAGACGCTCGAGGATATATTGCGCGCTTGTTTTCTTGACTTCAAGGGTAGCTGGGATGATCATTTGCCGCTCATAGAATTTGTCTACAACAATAGTTACCATCCTAGCTTTCAGATGACACCGTTCGAGGCTCTATATGGTAGGAGATGTGGATCTCCCATTAGGCAGTTCGAGATAGGGGAAGTAGAGCTGATAGCTACAGGCCTCGTGAATCGGGCTGTGGAGAAGGTTATGATCATTAAGGAATGGTTGAAAACTGCTCAGAGTCATCAGAAGTCCTATTCGGATGTACGTTGCAGGGATTTGGAGTTCAGATAATTGGTCAAGTAGCTTACAGGCTCGAGCTACCACCAGAGATGTCATTGGTGCACCAGGTGTTTGATGTATCTATGTTGAAGAAGGTAGTTGGAGACCCAAAACTCATTATTATGGTAGAGACTATTGTGTTTAATAACAAATTTACCTATGAGGAGATTCTGATCGCCATTCTTGATAGGCAGGTTCAAAAGTCGAGGAATAAATAGATTGCCTCTGTGAAAGTGTTATGGTGGAACTAACATATGGAAGAGGCCACCTGGGAGCCCGAGGAAGAGATGGATAAAAAATACCCTCATTAGTTTGTATAACTAGGTAGTTGTGTTTTGAAAGAAGGAGTAAGCGCTTACCTTCTATAAATTATGTTCAACTTGAATAGTTTATGTTAAGGATGCTCCTTTTATGGTAATATAATGTTTACGATGTTATGATCAATGTTGTTTTCATGATATGTTACGTCATTAGATTATAAATATGTTGTTATGATTGGTTTTTGTGATTCTCTCACATGTGGATAATCCCAAATACAAGGGAGACTCTGCCGAAGGAAAAGAAGACAATTCACACATAAAACCAAATATATAGCTAAATCCGTTTTATGCTCCCCGGCAACGGTGCCAAAAATTGATATCGTCCAAGTCACACCTCTATTTGAGGTTATGAAACCATCGATGCAATAGTAATACCCAATAGAGAGTCGGGGTCGAATTCCACAGGGAGCTATATGAATGGGATTTAGAAGTATATATTGTGGTGAATGAGCTTGAACTATCTTAAATTACACTTTCAAAAGATTTGGTTGATTCTAGATCTAGTTTAAACTACGATTGCAAGATAAATAATTAAAACTAAGAAATTATTTTTGTTGTTGCTTTCAAATAGTGTAAAAGGCCTAGGGCTATGGCCTTCACCTAGTTGTTTGCCTAATGGGTTGTAAACTGTAAAGCTTATTTCCTTGGTCGGGGTGTATTATAGCTATCAACTCTCAAGTACCCATTCAATAACTCTCGGTAAGAGATTGATTTTGCCAAATTTGGCTTTCTCAAGTCCAAATGGGTATTGAGCATAACAGTTGATAAAATGCTCAAGTCGAGTTTTACTATCTCTAGGTTCAACCATTTAATTGGGACTACCAATCTCTTGATTTTATCCCAAATTCTTGTTAGCCAAGTTTTGCTAGACTAAGTCTCTCTTTCTCAATAAGAGACCAAGTCAAATAGGCATGAACTAATATTTGCAACCATTAATTCTACAATCAAAAGCAAGAACAAGGCTAAATAATAAACTCCCAACCATAAACAAGCCATTAGGTTTACTCACTAGGGTGGGGTCACAACCCTAGTTAGAAATCTAGCTACTCTTAATGGATATAGAACAAAATAAAGAAGAAATGATGATAAAACTCATATTGCAAGATTAAAAGATAAAAAGCCAATGTTAAATCACCAAAGTAAGCTAAAGATGAATAAAGAGGCAAGTAAAAATGGCTACATGACTTTTAATATTTAAAACTTATCCTAATTTTGTGAAACTAGTGTATTTATATAAAGTTGGAATTTTTAGCTGGAATTTTTGGACAAAAATGCCCTTTCGGAGGGTCTGCGGCCGCACAATTCCATGTGCGGTCCGCACTTCTCTTCAGTCTTGACAGGAGTTGGCTCTACGGCCACAAGATTCTGGATTGCAGCCGCATCTCTCATATTCTGCGGTGCACACAATTCTTGGTGCGGCCGCACAGGGCTCTTCTACTGACCGCACATTTCTGAGTGCGGCCGCGTAGCTGATTTTTGCGGCCGCACAATTATTGTGCCTTCCACATTTATTTTTGAGCTTGAAATGAGACTCTCTTAACTATAGCTCTTGCATGGCTTCTCCGGGCGCACAATAATTGTGCGGTCTGCACTTTACACTTGGACTCTACTAAATTTCCTTCACATTCTGCGGCCGCAAATGAAAATATGCGATCCACACTTGAGCTTCTGTGCCTGATTTTTGTCCTTGAGTTCAGATCACTCCTTTTTAAGTTGGATTTCATATTAGTGGCTCATTTTTCAATACTCTTGCAATTAAGCATATTTCATTAGTTTTCGAGAATACAATTAAATACTTTTGGACTAAAACGAGAGCTAAAAAGCACTAATAAGTAGTCAAAATCCCCACTTATCAACTCCCCCAAACTTAAGCTTTTGCTTGTCCTCAAGCAAATAAGGTAATTCAAACCTCCACAAGATAAGAGCTATTCCAGCTAATCTAAGGTGTATCAAACACACATCAATTGGGACCAACAATTACCCACAACACTTATGAATTACCAACAAGGCAATGATTTGAGGTTTTAAGTACAAATAGTTCTAATGTGACACTTGAGCATCAAGAGTTGACTTTATTCATCAAGAAAGCTCGCTCTTTCATGTAAGTCATTGTGGATCCCAAACTCCTCCTCTTCTACACTTTGTTTGTACCTTACTTAAGAATGTAGCACTCAATGCAAAGTTTTGTGAAAGGTTCACTCATCTCTCTCAAAAGAATGTCGCAAGTAAAGCTTTAAGTACCATAGGCTTGCCCCTCGTGTAAATCACCACTAATGTAAGGTCACTCGACTTGAAATCACGTAGGGCATTTTGGGAATGTAATGAAGTCTTTTGGACTAAGATTGAATATAGTAGGATAGAACGGGTTCATCTTTCATTAGGCACTTTTTCTCTTATCGGCTCATGCTATGCCACTTTTAGGAGGCATTTTCTTTCCCATAGGGGGAGGGGTAGAGAGACTTAGCATCACTCTTTCTTGGTCATGATATTCATTTCCTCCTCCTTTGTTTTCTCCATGCTTTACATCATTACCATTCTTTGAAATCCCTTCAATTTTTCAACTTATTCACTTTCTTTTTTGCATTTTTTTATTTTTCTTCTTCTTTCTTTTTTTTGCCTTCCCTTTTTTCATTTCTTTTCTCTTTTTGTGCCTTAATACCTTTTTCAAACTCCTTGTTTCTCCCCCAAACTTATGTTTTAGCCAATTGTTTCTCAATATTGTTAAGGAAATCTCGGGTGCCAAGAGAGGGTCACTACAAAACGGGTAAAGGCTTGTAACATGGTTATCAAATGAGAAAGGTTTTATGATCAAATGGGTTGACTAGGGATAACAACTTTGGTGGGTAATGGAAAATTTCAAGTGGGTCAAGGAGAGTCTAGAATCACTTCTGAAGCCAAGCAAAACTTAAAATTTCGCCTAGAAACACATTCGTGGCAAGTTCTAGACCATTTGCACGGGTACTTGGACTTGCAATAAAATCATCTCACTTCTCACGCAGATGGAATGATAAAAAGGATAGAGTCAAGGGCCCACAACAACCATATTCAAAATTAAAAATCACTATGGCTCGACTAAACCATTCGATGATTGCCTAAGTCAACTCAAGAGTCATAAAATTGCTAATTAGAGCTACTTCTTTCCCGAGAAACATTTTTTTAACCATAAGCATGTAGTTAAGTGTGCTGGTACCAAGTGAAGCATGTTTGACTCTTTTATTCATTACCACTACTATTCTTACCTAAACATCAAAAACGGACTTAATCCCTTAAGAAGGTTGTCATGACATCCAATGTTGGGAAGAATCACCCGGTTCACACAGAAACTACCGTTGGAAAGAACCGTGGTATTAAGAAAACAACGGCTTATTGACTACTAAAAACATAAAAAGAAACTACAAAATTAAACATAGACTAATAAGAAAACAAAATAAAGAAGCTACAAAGAAAGATACTAAAGACATAAATGAATGTACATACTGAGAGGGGAAAATATAGAATATATACATCAATAGAGAAAAAGGGAAGAATATATACATAAATAAAAGGAAAGAGGAAAATGTTATCAGTTATTACAAACCAAATGTCAAATATCCAAATATCAAATAAACTCCACCCCCTGAATAAAAATAAACATTGACCCCAATGCTTAACAAAATAAGAATATGGAAAGTTAAGAGTAAACAGGACTCCCTATGCGGCCTTGGACATCTTTGTGTCCATAGCAGCATCACCGGACTCAGTCTCCTCTAACTAGATCTCATCATCTCTGGCTCTGGGAGTAACTGGGTTGGTGAACTTCTGGCGCACCACATCAGTAGTGTCGGCAGCCATGACTGGCTCATTAGACTGGCCAGCTGGTACTGATGGTGCGGCTGGATCTACTGATGTTGCTGGGTCTTTCCCCATCAGCATGTCAAATGGAAGATCACAAACTTCTCCTATCTTAGTCACCTCTCTCATCAGTCTGTCAATTGATTTCTTGGACGCCTAGGATTTCCTCATTTTCTTTACCTTCTTCCCGAGCTCCTCAATCACTGTGCCATATGCTACCAATGTGTTCATGATGGTGGTCTGGTTCTCCAAGATCTTCTTCAATATGTTCTCCACTATCGAAGGAATCTAGGGTGCTGAGATGGATGACTGTGCTGCAACAACATTGGATATGTCAGTCATCTTTGTAGTGGCTATCTGCATCCGATTGTTGAGGCTCGCCGGTGTTTGGAGACTTGCAGCGCAGATTGTGGATGAGCGGGCATGGGCACCGGCTTCAAAATCGATGTGGAAGGCACTAATGCTAAAAGAACTGAAGAAAGAGGCGGAAGCATAGCTGCTGCACTATCAGAAGGAGGTGCTGAATTATATGGCATGTCAACTATCCTAGCAGGTACCCTGGCAGGCTCATTATACTGGCCTGCAGTAGTAGAGGGCTGACCCCTCTTCTTTGGGTTTCCTCCATCCATCAACGAATAAAACGAGAAAGGCTTCTTCGCCATCACCCTGGTGTCAAAATCCCAAGGTTCCACCCCCCGCATATGTGAGGTACTCAGTGATAGTGTTGGGATACGGGTAGGAAGTGTTACCTTTCATGGGAACCAAGGATATGTCGACCGATATCACGGCACCCACATTGATTTGGTACCCGACCATGATCGAGGAGACTAGCACTGCTCGCGGGATTGGTAGATTTATTTCATTCTGGCATGGTTATATTATGCTACACACAAACGTCTGCCATCCCTTTGCCTTAAAATTTAGGAATCCCTGTTGTGATCCGCTGAATTGGAATCCCTGTTATGATCCATGGTGGTGGTGGTCCCGGAGCTGCCAGAAGCTCAGCTAGCCATGGGCGAGCTGCATCGCCCAGAGCCAGCTTTTCTAAGTATTGCACTGGCTCCACATGCTCCAACCTTAGGTATGTGTTCAGGGTGGTTTGGTCAAACCTCACTTTCAAGTACCTCACTTTCGTCACTTTGGTCCCCTTCTTGATGTGTGCCATGTTGGCTTAAAATTTCCAAACCAAGTGCTCTTTGGAATCCACTGCACTTTGAGTGAACCATTTCCACCTTTTTCTTTCCTGAAATTGTCTTAAGACATTTGGGTTGTATATATCTAGATCATTCAACGCAAACTGCCGCTCAAAAGTGAGCGATCTCTGCGTCCACCACTCTCGAAACCTGTTGAATACAATCAGGCTCACAAATCTATTTTGCCAAACTTCCTTCTCCTTTGACCTCTCGAGGCCTGCAACTCTGGTATCACCCCCCGGACATCAATCGGGATCTCATCCACCTCCACTGTAGTAGCCTGTGTGTCAGGAGGACATGTAGATGAAGGCTCTGAAGCCTGATTGTTCCCTTCTGACCCTCAGAAGGACTCTCAAAAGAGGTAGGCTCATTTCTCAGTCCTGGGGCAGCCGTGGCTGTGATTACATAGTAGGCTGCCTTTGCACTGAGTCACCCTCCGATTCTTCCCTATACGGGGCATATGAACTTGATTCAGAGGGCTCCAGCTATCTACCCCGGCCTGTTGGTGCTTTCTTACTGATCACTTTATGGAGGGCGAGGGATAAGGTTCTTTTGCCTCTCCCTCTGGAAGCTTCACCCCTCCCCTTTGATGTATTACCACGACCATGTGATCTAACCATAATCAGCACAAAATAGTAGCAAGATTCAGTTCTAGTTAAGTGCAGGTAAGCAGAAGATTTTAAGAACAAAACATGTTGCAGGTTGGGGAAGTGCGGACCACATATTTTTTAGTGCGGCCGCATATGGGGTTGTGCGGACCGCACAATTTGAAAGAGCGTCCGCAATGATGATTCTGTGGTCCGCACAATTTTTGATGCGACCGCACATTGAAACTTCAAAAATGACAACTCTCTGAAGACAGAGAATAGCTTGATCTGCGGCTGCACACACTTTACTGCGGCCGCTGTTGAATTTTTGCGGATCGCACAATTGCAAGTGCGTTCCGCACAACCACTCTACACCAAATGCCCTAGCCTACTGATATGCGTACCACACAATTCCTTGTGCGGCCGCACAATCCAAAAGCAATCGGCAGTAAACTTAGGGTTTCTGATTCACGCACAATTTAGACATGGTAGTAGCAATTTAGACATGATACACATTTTACCCATCCCCAAATAGCAAATTGAAAGTTACCCACACAAACTTCAGCTCACATGATGATGAATTTGACATTAGGCCTAAAAATAACTAAACTAATTATGAACAAAATAAAGAAAATTGAAAAATATAAAGATAAATTGAACATACCAGTAATGTAGTGATGCCAAGGAAGAATCAAAGATGATGAAATGAGTATTAGATGCGTGAATCAGTTGAGTGCACTGTGTTTGCCTTTGTGTTAATTGTTCAGTGTTCGTAAAGTCTCAACAGTAGTGAGAAAGCTACTATTTATACTTGACCGGTTAGGGCAAGAGTTCAAGAGATGAGTGTGGCCGCACAATTTCATGTGCGGTCCACACTCCTTTACCTGTTATACATTTACCCTTTGTTTATCTGCGGTCCACACATTTTTGAGTTCGGTCACAAATTTTGGTGTGGACCGCACATTTCCTTCTGCGGCTGCACTTTGGCCATTTCTCTGATAGGCAAACTTCAGAGAGTTTCCAATTTTTTAATCTCCAGTTATTGTGCGGCCGTAGATCCCTTTCTGTTGTGGAATTCAAAATTGTGCGGTCCACACTTTTTTCATACTTAGCCATTGTTTCTCTGAGCATAGTTCCTGCAAAGCACACTCATGCCTGCAACACACATCAAAACCAGTTAGCACAAAACAAGACCTATCTAAAGAAGAAGAAGAAGAAGAAAAAGAAAAAAGAAACACGGGTTGCCTCCAAAGAAGCCCCTGATTTAACGTCACGGCACGACGCAGATTACCATCATCACTTGAAATGAATCACTGCCACGACGTAGCCATCACAACTTTTCACAGGTCGTGCTTCACCCGGTGATCATTGACTCTAAACACCTCATCTTTTTAATTCTTCAAGTCCAATGCACCAAAGGGTGTCACACTCACAACCTCAAACGGGCCACTCTATTTATGCTTCAACTTTCCCGGAAACATCCGTAATCGACAATTGAACAACACAAGATCACCTTCTTTAAACTCCTTGTTCTGAATGTACTTGTCATGGAGGTACTTCATCTTCTCCTTATATAAGAACGAACTTGTATATGCATGGTACCGGAATTAATCTAGCTCATTCAAATGTGCAACCCGCAATGCGTCAGCTACATCCCAATCAAGATTTATCTTCTTCAAAGCCCACGTAGCCTTGTGCTCAAGTTCCACCGGAAGGTGACAAGCTTTGCCAAACACCAACTCATATGGAGACATCCCGATAGATGTTTTGAAAGAAGTCCGATAAGCCCATAGTGCATCATCAAGCTTCTTTCACCAATCCGTCCGATTAGCATTTACTGTTTTGGACAAAATACTCTTTATCTCCCAGTTGGAGACTTCCATTTGACCACTTGCTTGAGGGTGATAGGGAGTCGTAACTTTATGAGTGACACCATACTTGGTGAGTATGGTATCAAAATATTTGTTGCAAAAATGCAATCCTGCATCACTTATGATAGCAGAGTACCAAATCTTGTGAAAATATTCTTCTTCAAAAATGCCACCACACTTCTCGCTTCGTTGTTGGGTAGAGCAACGGCCTCAACCCATTTTGACACATAATCAACAACTACCAAGATGTAGGTGTTTCCACAAGAACTCACAAAGGGACCCATGAAGTCAATACCCTACACATCAAAAATATCATTCTCCAAAATGGTGGTGAGGGGCATTTCATTTTTCTTTGAGATTCCACCGGCCCTTTGACATTCATCACAATGCTTGACGAGATTAACAGTTTGGCCGCCATTCTTTCTCCACCATGGTGACCACCATATGGCGAAGAATGAAAAGCCCCAAGAATTTCACATTGTTCCTCCTCCGGTACACATCTTCTAATCACTCCATCCGTACAAATTCGGAAAAGGTACGATTCATCCCAATAATAGTCTTGACAATCTTCTTTGAGATTCTTCCTTTGATTTGAAGAGAACCCACCTAGGATAATACCACTCACAAGAAAATTTGTTGGATGCGCGAACCATGGCACCTCTTTCATTGAAATGGCTAAGAGTTGCTCATCGGGGAAGGAGTAATTGATTTCAAGGCCATCATGTGGCCTCCCCTCCTCCTCCAAACAAGACAAGTGGCCTGCCACTTGGTTTTCATTTCCTTTTCGGTCTTGGATGTCTATTTCAAACTCTTACAACAAAAGCACCTACCTCATCATTCGAGCTTTGTAATCTTTATTGATCATAAGGTAACGAAGTGCTACATGATCCCTGTGGACAATCACTTTTGCGCCCATCAAGTATGGGAGGAACTTCTCAATAGCAAACACAATGGCAAGTAGCTCTTTTTCGGTCACAGTGTAATTGACTTGGGCATCATTCATTGTCGTACTAGCATAGTATACTGGATGAATGATCTTGTTGATACGTTGCCCTAGAACTTCTCCAACCGCCACATCACTAGCATCACACATGAGCTCAAAAGGAATGCTCCAATTTGGGGCGGTGATAATGGGAGTAGTTGTCAACTTGAACTTGAGCAATTCGAATGCTCTCATGCAATTATCTTGCCAAGACCTTAGCCAAATTTGCCAAGAAATCATCAAAGGAATTCCCAACTACCGAAAAGTCATCCATGAAGACTTCAAGGTAATCCTCTACCATAACCATAAATATCGCCATCATATACCGTTGGAAAGTTGTCGGTGCATTGCATAATCCAAATGGCACCGGCTTGAAAGCGAAAGTGCCATAGGGACAAGTGAAGGTTGTTTTCTTTTGATCTTCCGGGGCATTAAGGATTTGATTGTAGCCTGAATATCCATTTAGAAAGCAATAGAGCGCCCGACCAGCCAACCTATCAAGCATTTGGTCAAGAAAGGGTAATGGGAAATGGTCTTTCCTTGTGACTTTGTTTAGGTTCCGATAGTCCATACACATTCTCCACCCGATCAACATTCATGTTGGAATCAACTCGTTCTTATCATTGGTGACCACAGTTATGCCCCCTTCTTCGGAACGCATTGCACCGGAGAAGTCCACGAACTGTCAGAAATGGGGTAGACAACCCCGACATTTAATGACTTTATGATCTCATTTTTGACCACCTCTTGCATTGCTTCGTTGAGTTTCCTTTGATGTTCAATGGAGGGTTTGGCATCTTACTCCAAATTAATCTTGTGCATGCAAAATGTGGGGCTTATTCACCGAATATCCTCCAAAGTCCACCCAATAGCTTTCTTCCTCTTGTTGAGCACCGCCAATGTAGAGTCAACTTGAACGTTAGTCAAACAAGAGGAAAGAATAACCGGTAAAGTAGAATAAGTGCCAAGAAATTCATACCTTAGATGTGGAGGCAATGGCTTCATCTCCAAGATAGGAGGCTCTTCAATTGAAGGCTTTGTAGGAGGAGTTTTCCTATTTTCAAGATCCAAGAAAAGTTTCTGAGGTGCATAATTGTATGACCCCATCCCTTGCAAAGAATTTACACATTCCATGAAGCCATCCATTTCCTCATCATCAAAATTTAGCAAAACGGCCTCCAACATGTCATCCACATTAATCGTGGCACTTGTATCATCAATAATAACATCATTCACCATGCCCACATACGTACATACTTCATTGCTATTCGGTTGCCTCATAGATTTGCACACGTGTAACATCACCTTTTCATCACCCACCCGGAAAGTGAGTTCACCGGCTTCCACATCAACAAGAGCCTTTCCCATAGAAAGAAAAGGTCTACCAAGAATAATCGGCACCTCATAGTCCACTTCACAATCAAGAGTAACAAAATTCGATGGGAGAGTGAATTTATCAACACGAACCAACACATCATCAATTATACCCAACGTTCTCTTCATGGTATGATCCGCCATTTGTAATCTCATAGATGTGGGTCTTGGTTGCTTAATTCCCAATGTATTGAAAACCGAATAGGGCATCAAATTGATAATTGCCCCAAAATCACAAAGAGCTTTAGGAAAGTCGGCACTTCCAATGGTAAAAGGGATTGTGAAATCACAGGGATCTTCTAATTTAGGATCCATTGAATGCACAATTGCACTCACTTGATGAGTCATATTTAAAGTTTCACAATTCATCGATCGCTTCTTTGTCACCAAGTCCTTCATGAACTTTGCATAACCGGGTATTTGCTCCAAAGACTCAACCAATGTCACATTAATATATAGACTCGTCATTATGTCAACGAACTTTTTGAATTGATTCTCACCATTTTAGTTGGCAAGCCTTTGAGGATATGGAGGAGGAGGCCTTGGCATTGGTGCCTTAACCTTTGGCACTACCGGTTCCGGTATGTCAATATTGTGCTCCCTAGATGGGTTCACTTGATCTTGAATCTCCTCCACATTGTCAGCAATATCAATTCTTACTTCATCGTTTGCTTGCACCACATTGTTCGGGACCTCATCTTCTTGTACCACATGATCATCATCCATAATTTTCCTTTGACTTGAGGTGGGTGCATCTCCACCTTTTCCACTCTTTGTAGTAATAGCCATGGCATGTCCTGTGTTGTTCCCACTCTTTGGGTTCACCACCGTATCACTTGGTAGTGCCCCCTTAAGACGAGTGTTTAAAGATTGCGAGATTTGCCCCAATTGAACTTCCAAATTGCGAGTTGAAGTGGTGTGAGAGGCTAGTTGGACATTGGAGTCGGCATTCTTCTCCATCATTTGTTTGAACATGTTCTCAATTTGTCCCATCTCATTGTTGGAAGAGCTTGGACCATGGGAAGGATAAGGAGGCGGGTTGCTCGGTTGTTGATACATCGGGGGCCTTTGAAAGCCCGACCCCCGGTTTTCTTGGTTATTGTTCCACCCCCCTTGGTTGTTGCCTCCTCAATATCCTTGACTATTGCCACTCTAATTTCCTTGGTTATTTTGACCATTCAAATTTCCTTGTTTATTTTGATTGTTCCAATTCTCATGGTTGTTATCACCATTCCAATTGTTTTGGTTGCTAAAATTCCAATTTCCTTTATTACCATGAGGTCGCCATTTTTGTTGATTCAGGACTTCAGAATTATTTCTTTACCCCTGAAAGTTATTCACATATTGTACCTCCTCCTCTTGTGCATTGTAAAATTCATCTTGATCAAACCCACTATCTTCTTGCACATAATGTTCCGCATCATTTTGTACTTGAGGACCCTTTTGCCTTCTCTTGTTTACCATCATATTAACCCCTTCCATTGCATTGACTTGCATACGACCTTGCACTTGTTGAAGTTGAGCCTTGGCTAATTGATTCATTGTGGTGGTCAACTCGGCAATTGCTTGCCCATGATCATGAAATTCTTTATGTAGGTGCACTACAAGAAATATGTCTTTTGGTTTCAATATTTAGTGGAGATTTTATTTATTGCTACAAATATCACATTTGTCGTGGAGACTCTAAAAGTTACTACATAAGATAAATTTTTAGTAGCGACTTTCTTAGGTTGCCTCTAATATGTGCCACTAAATCCTGAATTTTTAGTTGCATCTATTAACAAAAATTTGGCTCCAATATTTTAGGAGCGACTTAAAAAATATCGCCCCTATAGGTCTTTTGGAGAGACTAGGTCGCTACTATAATTTTAAAAAACAATCACTTAAAATTACATAAATAAAAAGAATCAAGAAAGTAAATAAAAGACTAGTTTACAGAGAAGAAGCATGCGTACTTCTGCAACTTCATCCTCTCACTCTCTCTCAACAAAAGGGGTTTTCTCCCACACTTATTATCCATCCAATTCCCTAAAATCTCTTTAATCTATCCTTAAATTGCAAATGTAAATCGATACCCAAAGCCCTAATAAGAAATTATATTTTCAAATTAGGTATGTGTTTGAATCCTAAATTCTTTTGGGTGGTACATGAAGCTAGCGAGAATGATTATTTCTACAATTTTACCTTTAATTTCTCTGGCCCATTTAAAAATATACAGGAATTAGAAGTAATTGTTCTTGAATAGCCATTGCCTAAAGCCCTTTCTGAGTATCAACTGCTCTTTCACTGGGTAAGTTGAAAACCTCTTTCTAAACTTTTAGACCTTTTGATGATTGCATTTTTGGTATTCCACTCAAAATCGTGAAATGTGATGTTAGGTGTTATTGGTCTTCATGTTTCTTGATATTTTTCTATGGAACCCGGATTTTTCGTAAATATTTGCCTAATAATATTTTGTGTAGTGCGAGTGAAGGTTATTTGAGCTTGTGTTGATATATTAATCGACAAGAGTCTTCATTGCGTTTATTGCAATTGAACTTATTTTTCATTTTTTTTTTGGGTTTTGTACTATCATATTAAATTGTTTACTTCTAGAACGGTACAGTGAAGTTGCAGCTAAAATTGACAAAACTGAAGGATAGAACATTGGTAGTCTTTGGACTTATTCTTTTTTCCTTTGGTTGTTGTTTTGAGGAAAACTCATATGATGAAAGCATGAACTATATCAAGTTTCGCAGTGGTGCCAACTCGATATTTATGATCTTGAAGCTCTAAGTTACAAAAGTCAGGTAGTAAGATACTTTTCCTAAACATATTTTCATGGTCCATACTTTCAGGTAATTTTAAATTTCTGCTCACATTAAACTTTAACGTCTCCTCCCATTTTTTTTTTATTTAAGTTTAGAGATCATAGGGAATTATTCTTTTAGATGTGGTTGACTCTCTCTTAGTCGTGTGATATTTGGGGAATTTATTAGTGCTTGTAAGTTATAAGGTTTTGCTCACTGATTGTTATAAAGATAAATAACATAAAAAGGTATAGAAATTACATAACAAGTCTGCTGCATTATTTGAATGGATGAGAATTTTTATTAACATCTGGGGGAATATCCTTTATGTACTGAGCACTTTCTTAGTGCTTGGTATTTTGTAATTTATAAAACTTTAGTTTCTCATTTTAAAAGTATGTGGTACAGAAATGGCCTAATTTCATTAATAGGTGTCTACATTGATTTGATTCTATGGAATTGGGATATTTTATGGAAATGTGACCATGTTGGACAGTAAATATTTTCCTCTTTTACTAGTATAGTATTACTGTATTTTTCCTATTCTTAATAGGAAAAATTTGTTGCTGCAATGCTAATTTTTTATGGGTGATTTGATTTGTTCATTTTTTCAAGTTATGTTCTTGTTGATATGTTGGTTGTTGTTGCACTTTACTTTTAGTTAATTAATTGATTTCTTTTTATCCTAAAAATAAGAATGGATAAAAGTTGGTTGAATCTTAGGAATATAGGAGACCAAAGATACAAAGACGGAGTAGACGGCTTTCTTAGTTGGGTATTCAACCAACCAAGGGTGAGCACTATTATTCGATGTCCTTATAAAGGATGTATGAACACTGTGTTCGAGTTAAGGACCGATGTAAGAGGAGACTTGTTGAGAAAGGGTTTCTGAGATTCTTATAAAGTGTGGGACTTGCATGGAGAAGTGTTAGTTAGAGTTGGAAATTCTAATGTAGCACGCAATGATGAAGTAGGAGATGATAGCATTGAAGAGGATAATATTACGGAAATAATTCACGATGCTTTTGGATACATTAATGTGGCGGATATTAATAATTTTTCAGAGGACAATGAAGAGCCAAATATACATGCAACAAAGTTCTATAAATTATTAGAAGATACTCGGATAGAACTTTATCTTGGTTGTAGTAAAGTCTCAAAGTTGTCTTTTGTTGTTAAACAACTTGACTTGAAGTGCATTGACCATTGGAGCAACAAATCGATGGTTGAATTGTTGAGATTTCTTAAATAAGTTCTTCCGGAGGGGTCATTTGTACCAAATTCTTTCTTTGAAGTGAAGAAAGTTTTTTGTGACCTAGGCTCGGGGTACAATAAAATAGATGCATGTCGGAATGATTATATTTTATATTGGCGCGATTATGCCAATGCTCAATCATGTCCTAAGTGTGGTAAGTCTAGATGGAAGTCAGACAAACAAAAAGGGAAGAAAGTAGCTTGTAAAGTATTGCGATATTTTCCATTCAAACCAAGGCTTAAGAGATTGTACATGGCAAAAGAGACAGCAAAAAATATGAGGTGGCACAAGGAGGAAAATATTGATGATGGCATCTTGCGACATCTGTCTGACTCCATTGCCTGGAAATTCTTTGATGAGTGACATCACACCTTTTCAGCTGAATTAAGAAATGTTCGATTAGGTTTAGCAAGTGACGGGTTCAAACCTTTTGATAACATGAGTGTCAATCATAGTATTTGGCTAGTCGTAGTAACTACATATAATTTGCTACTATGGCATTGCATGAAGGATTCGTATTTTATGATGACACTTCTTATTCTAGGACCCAAGTGTCCAGGTATTGATGTAGATGTGTACTTACAACCAATGATTGAAGAGTCAAAATAATTATGGGATGGAGTGAAAACTTATGATACATACTCAAAATCTAATTTTAAGATGTGTGCAGCTATCATGTGGACGATTAATGACTTTTCTAAGTACGGAAACCTTTCAGGATGGTCAACAAAAGGCAAGCTTGCATTCCCTTGTTGCCACAAAGACACAAAATCAGTTTCATTACGTAATAAGTTGTGTTATATGAGCCATCGTTGCTTTCTCCCAATAGATCATTCATGGCGCCGAAATAGGAGGAAATTTGATGGGAAGGTAGAAAATAGGGTTGCACCTAATCCTTTAACAGGCGATGAAGAACTTATACAATTACAATGCTTGGCAAATATTAGTTATGGGAAGGGAAAAAAGGAAAACATGATTACAATTGGAGGAAGAAAGGTATTTTTTTTAATTGCCTTATTGGAGTACTCTTTTATTACGGTATAATCTTGATCTAATGCACATAGAGAGAAATGTGTCTGATAATATTATATTAACCGTGATGAATATGGTTTGAAAGATAAAGGACACACTAAAAAGTAGACTTTGGTATTAGGCAAGAGTTGCATATGATTCAGGATGGGGATAATGTATTATTACCCGCAACATGTTATGCATTGTCCTCAGAAGAGAAGTTGAAGTTATGCAATTTCTTGGCTAATTTTAAGGTTCGTGATGCCTTTACATTAAATATTTCAAGGTGTGTCAACGTACTTGAAAAAAGATTTATGGATTGAAAAGTCATGATCACCATGTATTATTGCAAGACATTCTCCTAGTTGCAATACGTGGTTTGTTGCCTAATGCAGTATGTCAACCAATTATAGATCTAGGCAAATTTTTCAAAAAATGTATGCTCTAAGTCCTTAACAATTGAAGGTCTTGATATCTTGGAGGCTGAATGTGCATGCACATTATGCAAACTTGAAATTGATTTTCCTCCGTCGTTTTTTGATGTCATGGTTCATTTGCCAAGTCACTTGGCAAGTGAGGCAAATCTTGGTGGACCAGCTCAATTTCAATGGATGTATCCTTTTGAGAGGTAATGTGTTCTATAATAAAAATGTAATATTTTTTAACGACACATTATATTAATGAGTCATTTGCATATAGGTATTTGCAAACATAAAAGTCATATGTCCGCAACAATGCTCGTCCTGAAGGTTCGATTGCAGACGGTTATTTGGCAACAGAAAGTCTCATATTTTGCTCACGATACTTAAAGAATATCTCAACCAAGTTCAATAAACCAGCTAGAAATGATGATGGTTCCGTGTCAAATGGTGAGATGTCTGTCTTTAAGAAAAGTGGACAAAATAAAATGTGGTTCAGAAGGTAACTTAATAATAGTGTTTGGTTCACTACTCTTTGAATAATGGTTTCATAATCTGTTGACTTAGTGCAGGTTGATAAAATACCTTCTTTTATGAGGCACGTAATGTGTTTGATAAAATACCTGGGAGAATCTTGGTTTATATTCTAATACAACTATAAAAATGCTAGCCTATTTTACGATATTAATGGGCAGAAGTATCTATTTTATGAGAAATTTTGGTTTGTTTCTGCTATTATTCTGCAAAAGTGTATATTCTGGTACAACTATAAGAATGCTAGCCTATATTATGGGTTTGTTTCGAATATTTTTATGAGAAATTTGGGTTTGTTTCGAATGATAGCCTATTTTATGATATTACTGTCAAGCCTTCTGAATTTCATAAGTTTGGGTGCCGACAATAAAAAGGAAAAATGCCATAAACTACTTTTTATAGCTTCTCATGTTCTTGCCATGATTAGTCTCTGGAGGTATCTTTTTTTTTTTTTTTGGATTAAATGGACGATCTGAAGTTCATATTTTAGCTAAGTTTTGTAGCTGAAATTTTTTTAATTTTAGATATTTATTGTCATTGTTAGTTGGAGATTTTGATCAGGGAATCAAAATTTGCAAAGCTGGTTATGGTTTTTTTTTTTTTTGTGGGGAGGAAGTGTGGATGTGTATGCGAGTAATCGTTCTTGTTGTTTCTGAAAATGGGATTACAAGGAGCATTATCTTGGAAGACATATATAGCAAAGTCCAATTTTGATTCTAGACTTTTAAGAGAGGAGCTGAGCTGGGTAATAAAAATTGGAGATCTGGATAATATATTTATTTTATAAGCCCTTTTGTATCTGAACATAGTGACTTTTTTTGGATAAGTAAAAGATAAATTAACTTTTTTTATATAGTAAGAGGTATTTATTTAAGTACTTATTAGTTTTTAATCATACTAAGAATTGTTATATTGGCAGAAAGATGATCTTTGTAATCTTTATGTAGTACTCTCTTGCAAATGTTTAGTTATTGTTGGTATTACTTTCTACACCAAAGTTGTTGCATATAGCTTTTGCAGTTCGATGTAGTACCCTTGTGTAAATGTTTAGTTATTGGATTGGTGGTATTTCTGTGGATTAATCTCTCAGTCTTGGTGTCATACTGCTGTAAATCTGGTTTATGGTGAATTAAAATGAAGCTTGGTTGTTGTCTTAGAAATAAATTATCAATGCTTTGCGCAAGGATTTTTAGTTTATTATGAGACTCTCGAACTTAAGTCGCTTCTTCGGCCTAATCTTCTTATCCGTATCTTTTTTCACCTTGATATTATCTTCAAGCTCTAACAATGTGATCTTGTATTTTTTCTTAAATAATAGAGACAAGGTTCTTAAAAAGTGGTGACAATAAAGGAGGAGCTTGAAGCTAAGGCACTCAATGTTTTGCTTTTTGGTTATATATAAATGAGTGTAGTGACAATGAAGAACTATGTAGTATATATGCGGAGGAGCTTGAAGATAAGGCACTCAATATTTTACGTTTTTGTTATATGTATATGCGTATAATGACAATGAAGTATTACTGTTACACACCATATTTTCGTACGTGAAAGTACGCCATAAGTAAATTGATATAAGCTCGGAAATGAGATGTTACATCCGTACGTTAAAATTTTGTCATAAGTTAAGCGACAGAAGTTCGGGAATGAGATTATTTTGGGATTATAAGTATTACGTTGTTTCAAACAAGTGATAAGTAAATTTGTGAAGGTGAGAGGGTAAGCAAATCGAAGAAGATGAGTTTCGTCGAAGTTTGGCAATTTGAGATAAAATACGGTCCAAGCTATAATACCCTGCATTTATGGACAAGTGCCATCCAAGGTACCACATGACCGTGATTATAAGGTGTATAAAGTGTGTTAAAAGTATGTGATATTTTAAGTAATTTAAGATAATTCTTAATTATATGGATAATTAGTTAATTATTGGATAGTGAAAGATTATTAAGTTAATCAAGAGATTAGTGGTTAATTAATTATAATGTTTGGATAAGATTAATTAAGCCAATGTGGAAGCAATTGGAATAAGGATCAATACCCAAATTATGACTCTTATATTACATAGCAAGGTGGCACTTTTTAGGAGAATTTAGTGGCCAAATCGTCATGCCATGTGGGGCCCACACCTAAAGGCTTAAAAACCTTTCTAAACTCACTTTGTATCTCTACAATATGATGAAGGATGCTTCAGCAAGTTCATATAAGAACTTATGTAATAGTAACGTGAGTTATCAAACAATTCATACGAGATTGTGTCTTAAGCAACGTGTGGTTTTGCGATTCTAAGGGAGTATAGTGCAACCTTTCCCAAGAATATCATACGGATTTCTCACTACTTTGATCCGCCGTTACGTGATTTATCGCAATTGATGTGTGTTAGAGGAATAGTCAAAATAATTGACATATGTATGTTAAGGCTATCCCTTCTTTCTTTTTGGCATGATCAATACGATACAAATGAAACGAGAAAAATACGCCACATTTATAAATGACTATATTCATAGAAGTACTAGGGATGTCTATATTCTTGATTCCCCACGTGAATTATTATTATATCTTCTGTTCATGGGTCTTAGAAAAATACGTATTTGATAAAGTTTATCCGAAAGGCATATTGATTTTTATGATATTCCGAGAAAGAGAAATCTTAGTAACGTATTTTTTATGCATTTCAAGCATTAATACATGTACATTGACCCATGACCAGATGGCATTATATACACATATATAATATGTATATGGGATATGAAAAAAGGTTATGGTGTTATATACTCACCACCATCTGATCAGCTGATATACGTTGATGATTTGCCCACTATGGCCAAGATGATATGATAGGGCACCCTCAGAGGCTTGATGATGTTATGAACGCATATACCTAAGTATGGTATGATATTTATACGCATATGCATGACATTGTAAATATTAATGATTCACAAAGCTATTCAGATATACATGTTGCATCTTTTACTCCATGTTTCTCTCATGTCTATTGTTTACTGATTTTTATTCCTTACATACTCGATACATTATTTGTACTGATGTCTCTTTTGCCTAAGGACGCTGCGTTTCATGCTCGCAGGTCCTGATAGACGGGAGTCCTCCAAGCAGGCTATCAGCTCAGCGGAAGATGTTGGTGCACTCCATTTGCTCCGGAGTTGCTATTTGGTCAGTATGATTAGTACATGTGTTGATTGTTATGGCGGAGCTCTGTCCCGATCTTTATGATATTTATGTACTCTTAGAGTCTTGTAGACAGTTGTTATGTATACGGATACTTGTATGGCCTTGTCGGCCTACGTTATAAGTATATAATGGATCACATTGGTCTTATAGGCCCGTATGTCTTATGTATAAGTTGGTATTTCATATTGTATTCTACTTATGTCGCGGAAGCTCTTCAGCTCAGTTATCTATGATAGTATGATACGAAAAGATACGTTATATTGATACTCGGTTGAGTAAGGTACCGGGTGCCCATCGCGGCCCATCGGTTTGGGTCGTGACAATTACATAGTATATATGCGGAGGAGCTTGAAGTTAAGGCACTCAATATTTTATTTTTTGGTTATATGTATATGCATACAATGATAATGAAGTGTTGCATAGTATATATGCAACTGAATTTTTAATAATGGAAGTGTTTAGTATTTGGTTTAGAAAATTATCTAGTGGCAAGTTTCAGTTACTACTAAATATCTTTCTTCAGTAGCGATATTAGAGTTTCCACTAATGCCGTTTATTTTTGCGGCGGTGTCGCCACTAAAAATCACTATTTAGTAGCATTATTAGAGTTGCCACTGATGGCTAATTATTTTTGTGGCAAATAAGTCGCCACTAAATGTGACTCTTCGGTAGCGGTATTGAGAAATATTTGCTCTACTTTGCCATGCCGATGAAGTATCCTCCATTTCATCTAAGATCTCACAAATTTCCGCATATGGCGTTGTCATGAAATTTCCACCGGCAAGTTGGTTGACCACACATTAATTGGTAGTATTGATCCCCCTGTAGAAAGTTTGTTGATTCATAGCGTCCGTCATGTCATTGTTTGGGCACTCTTTCACCATAGTTCGGTACCTCTCCCATATTTCATGCAACGGCTTATTGGGTTCTTGTTTGAATGCTAGAATCTCGTCTCTAAGAGTAGCCATATGCTTGGGAGAAAAGAACATGAAAATAAATTTCTCCGCCAATTTATCCCATGTATGGATGAAATGGTTTGGCAATCTTTCTAACAAATCCAAGGCTTTCCCCCGTAGAGAGAAAGGAAATAGCCTTAACCTTAAAGCATCCTCGGAGATGTTTGTCTGTTTACTCACCCAGAAAGTGTCCACAAACACTTTCAAGTGTTTGTACGCATTTTGATTCGGAGCCCCGGTGAAGAATCGTTGTTGCTCTAGCAATGTGAGCATTACATTTGTGATTTGAATGTTACCCGCCCTAATGCGGGGTGGGACTATGGCACTTGCATGCCCTTTATTCGGAAACACCCGGTGTGGAGCCGCTCTTGGTGGAGGTGGGGGTGGAACAGGAATGTTGTCTTGAGGCGTTCGGCCTCGTCTATTTGCTTGAGATTCAAGAGGAACCTCTTCAACTTGGTCATCTTCCACGTCCACATCCCCCAAAGGCATGTTTCCGAGAAGATCATTTGTTGTTCAGAGCCATTATTTCACCTACAATTGTTTCACCAAAAAGATTATTAACACGGACGAAAAAGAAGACAATTCACACATAAAATCAAATATATAGTTAAATCCGTTTTTATGCTCCCCGGCAACGGTGCCAAAAATTGATCTCGTCCAAGTCACACCTCTATTTAAGGTAATGAAACCGTCGATGTAATAGTAATACCCAATAGAGAGTCGGGGTCGAATTCCACAGGGAGCTATATGAAATGGGATTTAGAAGTATATATTGTGGTGAATGAGCTTGAACTGTCTTAAATTACACTTCCAAAAGATTTGGTTGATTCTAGATCTAGTTTAAACTACGATTGCAAGATAAATAATTAAAACTAAGAAATTATTTTTGTTGTTGCTTTCAAATAGTGTAAAAGGCCTAGGGCTATAACCTTCACCTAGTCGTTTGCCTAATGGGTTATAAACTGTAAAGCTTGTTTCCTTGGTCGGGGTGTATTATAGCTATCAACTCTCAAGTACCCATTCAATACCTCTTGGTAAGAGAGTGATTTTGCCAAATTTGGCTTTCTCAAGTCCAAATGGGTATTGAGCAAAACAGTTGATAAAATGCTCAAGTCAGGTTTTACTATCTCTAGGTTAAACCCTTTAATTGGGACTATCAATCTCTTGATTTTATCCCAAATTCTTGTTAGCCAAGTTTTCCTAGACTGTCTCTCTTTCTCAAGAAGAGAACAAGTGAAATAGGAATGAACTAATGTTTGCAACCACTAATTCTACAATCAAAAGCAAGAACAAGGCTAAATAATAAACTCCCAACCATAAACAAGCCTTGAATCAAACACCCAGTAGGTTTACACACTAGCGTGGGGCCACAACCCTAGTTTGAAATCTAGCTACTCATAATGGGTATAGAACAAAATAAAGAAGAAAAGATGATAAAACTCATATTGCAAGATTAAAAGATAAAAATTTAATGCTAAATCACCAAAGTAAGCTAAAGTTCCCTAAAGAAGAAAGTAAAAATGGCTACAGGACTTTTAATATTTCAAACTTAACCTAATTTTGTGAAACTAGTCTATTTATAAAAAGCTTGAATTTTTGGACAAAAATGCCCTTCCGGAGGTTCTGCGGCCGCACAATTCCATGTGCGGTCTGCACTTCCCTTCAGTCTTGACAGGAGTTGACTCTGCGGCCGCACAATTCTGGATTGCGGCCGCATCTCTCGTATTTTGCGGTCCGCACAATTCTTGGTGCGGCCGCATAGGGCTCTTCTACAGAGCGCACATTTCTGAGTACGGCCGCGCAGCTGATTTCTGCGGCAGCACAATTATTGTGCGGTTCGCATTTCTTTTTGAGCTTGAAATGAGACTCTTTGAACTTTAGCTCTTGCATAGCTTGGCCGCACTGTAATTGTGCGGTCCGCACTTTGCACTTGGACTGTGTTAAATTTCCTTCACAATCTTCTGCCGCATATGAAAATTTGCTATCCGCGCTTGAGCTTCTGTGCCTGATTTTTGTCCTTGAGTTCATATCACTCGTTTTTCAGTTGGATTTCATCTTATTGGCAGATTATTCAATACTCCTACAATTATGCATATTTCATCAGGTTTCGGGAATATAATTAAATACTTTTGGACTAAAACAAGAGCCAAAAATCGCTAATAAGTAGTTAAAATCCTCACTTATCATTTCACGGGCCGCACATCCGTCGCAGATTCAACATAAAAAAAAATTCCGGAGGGACTGCTTTGCGATGCATTATGTGATTGCATAACCGGTCTACGGACCGCAGAACTGACCCGATCAACCTAGTTTTTGGGACCATTGCTACGGTTCATTTTGCGGGCCGCACACCTAATATGCGGTACACTCTGCGACCGCAGAGTTAAGTTTGGAGGGTCCATTTTGTGATTTTACAACTCGACCCCATCTCTTATAAAACAACTTTTTGGTTATTTGGCTGATTTTACAACCGAACTCGCATAATTGGCTGGTTGATTCTAGTTAGCTATTCGGGCCTTGCTGTAGAGACTCAAGGTATACCTGCCGTCATGTTCGCAGGCCCGGAGTCACCTTCTGATTTTGCACTTGTACTATTCATTTCTATTTCGAAATAGTTGTACTTAAGGATTTTCCTAGTAAAACGATTAGAGCTTATGACTTGTACTACCGGTTTTGGGATATTGTATTGCACTCGGGATTATTGGTTTACTATAGAAATTTCAGTTTCATGCTTAATAGTTGTTCTGGTTAAATTTTGTCATCTAACTCATTAAGTGTTAGGCTTACATAGTCTTAAAGACTAGGTGCCATCATGACATCCTACGAAGGGAAAATTGGGGTCGTGAGGAGTTGGTTTCATAGCCCTAGGTTCATAGATGCTACAAGTCATAAGAGAGTTTAGTAGAGTCTTGCGGATTGGTACAAAGACGCTTGTACTTATTTTCGAGAGGCTACGCAACTATTAGGACAATTTCACTCCTTTCATTCCGATTATGCGAATTTTTCGATTTCAAAGTTTGAACCTTTGCATCTCTATTATCTCACAGATGGTGAGGATGCACATTGCGGATCAGTTGAGCAGCCACCCCCGCCCCTTCATAGAGTCGCGAGAGGCCGGGGATGAGGTAGAATCCGAGGAGGGGCATGCGCCATAGCTAGAGCACTTGTTAGATCAGCAGTTGAGGACCCGCCAGTAGCTCTAGTTGAAGGACAAGCACCGGAGGTGCCTGTTGTTACCCCCGGACTTCAGGAGACTTTAGCTCGGTTCCTGAGCATGTTCGGTACATTAGCTCGGGCGGGGTTGATTCCGGTTGCACCAGCTACTTCACAGACCGCGAGAGGAGCTCAGACTCCTGCCGCTTACACTCCAGAGCTGCGAGTCCATGTTGGTCAAGTTTCAGGTGTCATGCTAGCGCGGCCTGTTGCCCCAGTTCAGCCTGCAGACTTGCGAGGTATAAGAATTACCACCCTACCACTTTCAGTGGCTTAGCTTTAGAAGATCCACATGGTTTTCTTTAAGAGTGCCACCGTATCCTCCGCACTATGGGTATTGTGGAGACGAGTGGAGTTGCTTTTGCTATGTTCGAGCTTAAGGGAGCGACAAATCAGTGGTGGCGAGCGTACGAGTTGGGTAGCCAGGCCGATGCATCTTGACTTTTATAGACTCAGTTCTCAGAGATGTTCTTGAGAGAGTTTGTTCCCTAAACCCTTCGGGATGCATGGCGCGCGGAGTTTGAGTAGCTGCGCTGGGGTACTATGTTATTGTAAGAGTATGCCATTAGATTCAATGATTTGTCTAGACATACACCTGCTTTGGTTTCTATAGTCAGAGAGCTACTATGTAGGTCATTGAGGGGCTTAGTTATGATATCCGATTCAGCATGGCCCGAGAGTTAGCGATGGATGTTCCATTTTCGCAGGTGGTAGAGATCGCTCGCCGATTAGAAGGCATGCAGGACCAGGAGAGAGAGGACATGAGGGGTCAGGAGAGAGAGGACATGGAGGCTAAGAGGCTTCGGGTACCAAGAGGATCTACTAGTCCTTCTTTTGGAGGCACGGCACGCCATGGTTGATGTTTTATGTGTCCGCCTATTCAATTTGCACCTCAGGCTTCGCGTAGTGTTTCAGATATCAATGGGCCTCAGATTACCCTTACGAGACAGCTCCCACAGCCACGTTAGCAGAGAGGTTGCTTTGAGTATGGAGATACCTGCCACATGGTGAGAGATTGTCCTAGACCCTGGACAAATGTGTCACAACGGGGTATGCAGGCTATCAGTTCTGCTACAGTTGCTGTTATCCCTACATCACCAGCTAGGGGTGTAGGTTAGGCGGGTAGAGGGTGACTTAGAGGGGGAGGCCCGCCCCATTGATATGTTTTTTATGGTAGGGCTGAAGCTGCAGCACCAGATAATGTCATTACAGGTATCGTTTGGATTTATTATAGAGGAGCATTATTCTTATTTTAATTCAATTCTGCTTATCGGGGTGAGTCCTCCTATCTTGCTTCACATATGGGTGACCGTCGTGATTTTGCACTCTGCTTATGTGTTTATCCATGTTGGGAGATTCTATAGTGGTAGCCCATGTCTGTCATTTTATTTTATTCACTCTTGAGAGCTATGAGACTAGAAGTGACTTCCTGTTACTCATTATCGTAGGTTTTGATGTGATTTCTATATGGTTGGATCACGATTTGTGATTTAGATGCTCTACTTGTATGGGAGGTCTGTTACCAATTGTTATTGTGTTTTGCGGAATTGAGTTAGTGGATGTTTTCGATTGGTGTGATGTGTACTCTACTTGTTATTTAGAGTTGAGGATAGGATCTTTGCATTTTGTGTGATTTGATAAGTTTGGAATAGGCAGCGTGCCGCGGCAAGGTTATACCAGGATAAGATCCTTGTGATTAGCTCATATGTTTTGATTCTCCATTGTAGAATTAATTCGTAGTATAATACTGATAGGGAGTGGTGTCTGTCGAGCTTGTTTGATAGTTCCCTCATGTGTTTCTCTTTGCATATTTAATCATGTTCACGTTGGCTTATTGGGTCTTAGCTTGCAAGGTGTGTGCCCAGGTGGTAGTAGATGTGACTTGTTGATTTGAGTGAATAGTCATGGGATCTTTATGTTTCTTGCATCGTTGTTAGTGCTGTGAAGGTTTGGAATGGGGTTCTAGCTGGTATGAGGTTAATTGCCGGTGCTGGATTTGATTATGGGCAGCTGTGGTGGCCAGACTTGCTTTTATGGGCATATGTGAGATGTGTTACGTCATGTGGTTGTACCTTGTGGGTGTGGGCATGAGTTTTTGTAGCTAGTTGAGGCTGATACCATGGGGTGTCATGGGACCAGCCGCGAGTATATGTATGATAATGGCATTCAGTGATTTGATGACTTCGGGACGGTTCTTGGCACGTTCGAGGATGAACGTTTGTTTAAGAGGGGAAGAATGTAACGACCCGACCGGTCATTTTGAGAATTAGCATCCCGTTCGATGGCTCAAGGTCTCGAGTTGCTTTGTATCATGTATTATGACTTGTGTGTGTGGCCAGGTTTGATTTTCAGATGAGTCAGGATTAATTTAGAAGAAAGATTCTTATTTAGAAGCTTAAGTGAAAAGAGTTGACTGGAATTTGACTTTTGGGTAGACCGCTCTGGAATGCTTCTTTGATTATTTCAATAGCTCCGTGTGGTGATTTAAAACTTAGGCGTGTGTCCGCATTAGAATTTGGAGGTCCGTATGTTAATTTGATATATTCTGGCGAAGATTGGAAAGTTTAAGGTTTGGAAGGTTGAGAGGTTTGACCGCGAGTTGACTTTCTTGATATCGGGCTTGGATTGCGATTCCGAGAGTTGGATTAGCTCTGTTATATAATTTGGGACCTACATGCAAAATTCGAGGTTAATCCGGGTTGATTTGATATGATTCGGCGCGAGTTGTAGAAGTTGAAAGTTCATAAGTTCATTAAGTTTGATTTGAGGTGCAAATCGTAGTTTCAATGTTGTTTGATGTTGTAACACCCCGAAAAATTTCAAAGTACTTAAGTGTAAAGCCTAGTAAAATTTGCAAAGAAAATAATATTTTATGGTACCGGACTAGGCTTACGTGTTGAGGATTTGCTTGCCGCGGCTCGGACTTTTTGGGTTGAACAATGCACCAGAAAGTAAAGGAAAATGTTTGGCGGAAAAGTGCATTTCTGCGGTCCATTATGCGACCGCAGAACCACTCTACAGACCGCATAATGGCCGGAGAGTGAGGAAGTTAATTGGGTCAGTTGGAATCAACTATGCGGTCTACTATGCGACTGCATAACTGTTATGCGGTGCATTATGCGGCCGCATAACAGTTATGCGGACCGCATAATGACCGCATACAGAGACAGTTCTTTTGGCTATTTTGTAACCAATTATGCGACCGATATGCAGTCCGCATATTGGTTATGCGATCGCATATGCCATCGCATACCTTGTTCCGGAGCTCCATTTTTGTGTTTTTAAAACCCGACCCTATTTCGTTAAATACACTCTTTGGGCCATTTTTGAGACATAATCTGATATTTTAGAGTGAGAGAGAGTGCCCTAGAGTGAGAAGTTGTGCTTCAATAATGTTTCTTCAATTCTTTCTCATGTTATGGGAGATTAAGAAGGGAAGCTCACTAGGTCTTCATCCTAGAGGTAAGATTCTACACCCTAAACCCTAATTTCAAAATCTTCTGAAAATGGGTAACTAGCAAGATAATTTTTGGGCATGAGAGTTGTTTATTTTACATGCATGTATTATCAAAGGGTGTAGGAAGATTGTTGAGCTAAAAGTGGTAAAGATTGGGTTGTGGGATGATGGAATCCTTCATAAAAAAGACATTGAAACCTTATGAACACCTAGTGTTTGATAAAATGCTCAAGTAAGCTAGAACCATGATCATCTTCCAAATTTTGATTCAATTTGTTATATTTCTATAATAGATTGGAGTTGCTAAGAATTCCGGAATATTTTAGAGTTTAAGGAAGCTCAATTGATGTATGTTGGCTAAACTCTTCTCTTAGAATTGAATCACATGATATTCATGAAAAATATATGAGTCCCGAGTGGTTCATTATAGAATTGGCTATTCCTAGTAAGACTAGGTTGAACGATATATATAAATATATTCGACAAGTATCTCAAATGCTTTATTCATGTTATGTTATCAATTGAGGATGTGTTAAAATATGATTGTGCATTAATAATGTTTTGACTTCAAGTCAAGTTCAAACGAAGGCTATTATGCCAAATTTTGAAGAAAAAAATATCTATGTGCCTTAGACTCTAAATTGCTCACATGTGTACTACACACCTTGATTTGAATTGTATTTGTTGTTGTTGATGATGATGATATTTGAAATTGAAAATGTGAGCAGGAAATATTGAATATGGCCAACGTGCCAAGATTGATCTTATAATTATGGCCATTATTGCCAATGAAATGAAAAGATGTGAAATTAATATGAAATGCGATGATTGATATAAAAAGGTGGATGTCTCGATTAAGACAGCCTAGCCGGTCGGGTCGTGATCGGACACCATGCCGCACACATGGTGGTAATTGTGCCGGAAATTGTAATTGAAATGCTAATTGTGGTTAATGACCCTAATGGATAGCCTAGCCGATCGGGTCGTGATCGGACTCCATGTTAAGAGTATGGTGGTACTGGTTTTGTGAATAATGGTATTGTGAACAATGGTATATCGATACTAAAAATCTCCCAATGTGAGATATGGAAAGTAATTTGAACAGTGACTTGATCCTAAATTGAGGTTTGATGTTGATTAAAACGTCCTTTGATATTATGATAATCTTGTTTGTATTATTTGTCATTTTATTGGGAGGGTGTTTAGTTATACATACTAGTGCTATTCGACAGTACTAACGTCCCTTTTGCCGGGGGCGCTGCATCTTTCAATGTATGCAGGTGGTTCCACAGCAGGAGATATTGATCAATGAAAGTAGTGCACATTCTTCCCAGCTGACTTGGTGATCCCCACTTCATTTCGGGGACATGAATCTTTTGTACTTTGTGTATTCAGTTTGAGGTATAGCCGGGGCCTTGTTGCCGGCATTATCATTGTACTCTTCTTTATCTATAGAGGTTCCGTAGACATAGTGTGGGTTGTGTATTGGTGCTGGGAAAGACAAACTATTCTATATTTTGGTTGTATTATTTGTCCATTTGAGACTTTAAAAATGGTGAAACTTATGGTAAGAAATTGGTAATTTCAGACATGACCACTTTATTGTTTAATTAAGGAAAACATATATTCTCTTTATTCATGACTGAGTTTGGGTAAAAGGAATCTAACAGGCTTGCTCGGTCGGGTTCACTCGGTTGAGCGCCGTGCTCCTCGGTTTTGGGGCATGACAAACTTGGTATCAGAGCCTAAGATTTTAACGTGTCCTAGGATGTCTAGGAGACCTGTCTAGTAGAGCCCTTATTATCGGTGTGTTGTCGACCACATCTATAATTAGGATGCTACATAGGCATTTAGGAATAATACCCTTCTTTCATGTTCTTGATCGTGCGATAAAGCTTGTTGTAAGATTGTTCCTCCTTTAACTCTTGAGTTGCTCTAATTTTCAGTACATGGCACCTAAGAACAAGGCAAGAATTGTCCAAAGAGCCAATGTCACCCCAGGAGTGACTGTTGATCGTATAATTGATGATGCGGGTGAGCACCCGAGTGAGAATATTCCTCGAGTTCCTACACTTCCTGACTCTACTACAACTGATCAGACCGCACCTGTCCCTATACCTACTGAAGGTGCAACAGATCCTCCAACTGATATACTAGTTCCACCTGCAGTTCCAGCTTCTGATTCTTGTGTTTTTGATGTTGATCTTAGGGGATCCATATAGATGTTGGCTCAAATAGTGGCTTCCCAGACCCAGAGGTCAAATGTTGCACCCACTTCTTCCAGTCAGCCAGAGGATTCTACTGGTTCCAGGGTGAACAAGTTTCTCCAGTTAGATCCTCCAGCATTCACGGGTACTAACCCATAGGAAGATCCCTAGGATTTCATTGATGAGATGCACAAGACTCTCAGAGTTATGCGTCCTACTGAAACAGAGGCAGTGGAATTGGCCTTCTACTGCCTGAAAGAGGTCGCATATTCTTGGTTTGAACTATGGGAGGAGTCCTATGAAGAAGGGAGCTCTCCGACGAGGTGGGGTGAGTGTGCCGATGCCTTCATTGATCATTTCTTGCCTGCCAAAACTAAGGCAGCCCGTGCTGCTGAGTTTGAGAACTTGAGGCAATGTAGCGTTAGTGTGTGGGATTACCATATGAGATTCGCATACCAGTCTAAATATGCTATTTACATGCTGCCCACTATGGAGGCTAGAGTTTGCCGATTTGTACAGGGCCTTAGTCCCTTGGTAATTAATGAGGCCGCTACAGCAACCTTGAATTCTGATATGAACTATGGAAAGATGGTGGGATTCGCTCATGCCACAGAGACCCGTAAATTAAGGAACAGAATGGAGCGAGAGGGTAGTAATAACGCCCGGTCTACGGGCAACTTTGGTGGTTCTTCAGGTGGTGGCAAGTCAACATTCAGAGAAGGGTCATCAAGGCCATCATAGTCCTTTGCTTAGTCTTCGGCTAGTGCACCGCCATCAGGGCCTAGTTAGAAGCAGTAGTGCAGCTGTTTCAGGCCCAGTCAGCGCAACATGGGATCCAATCAACAGGGTCATCATGGTGGTAGATTCCAGCAGCAGAGGAAGCCCCCATGCCTTAGGTGTGGAAAGATGCACCTAGAAATATGCTACATGGACTTACCCATATGCTACGGATGCGGATTGAAAGGTCACATTCAGAGGGGTTGTCGTTCGTCCCGCCAGGGTACGGGCAGGGGCATGGCACAACCAGCCAATTATGTAGCTACTACATCCGCAGTACCTCCTCCAGCTCGAGGCACTCCAACACCCACAGGGCGTGGTACAGCTAGGCATGGAGCACAGAGTTCGGGAGGATCTGGCCGTTTCTATGCTATGAGGGGTCGCCAGAATTCAAAGGCTTCTCCAGATGTTGTCATAGGTATATTAACCATCCAATCTCATGATGTATATGCTCTTATTGATCCCGGTTCCACTTTGTCATATGTCTCACCTTATGTTGCTATGGAAATTGGGATAGAACCAGAACAGCTTTATGAGTCATTCTCTGTATCTACTCCAGTTCGGGAGTCTATTTTGGCCACACAGGTTTATAGGGATTGTGTTGTCACATTGCGTGGTCGAGGCACCTTGGCCGCTCTTATTGAATTGACAATGGTCGATTTTGATGTGCTAATGGGGATGGATTGGCTTTATTCATGTTTTGCCAAGCTTGATTGCCGAACTAGAACTATTAGGTTCGAATTTCCAAATGAGCCAGTTATTGAGGGGAAGGGTGATGATGTATTGCCAAAGGGTAGGTTTAATTCTTACCTTAAGGCCACAAAGATGATCAACAAGGGATGTATTTACCATTTGGTCCGGGTTACAGACACTGATGCTGAGGCACCTACACTTGAGTCAGTGCCTGTTGTGAATGAATTTCCGGGAGTCTTTCCAGATGTACTCCTTGGGATCCCACCAGACAGGGAGATTGATTTTGGGATTGATGTGATTCCAGATACACATCCTATATCTATTCCACCCTACAGAATGGCACCGACAGAATTGAAGGAGCTAAAGGAACAATTAAGAGATTTGTTAGAAAAGGTTTTCATCCGGCCGAGTGTGTCGCCTTTGTGGCGCACCGGTCCTTTTTATAAGAAAGAAAGATTGGTCACTGAGAATTTGTATTGACTATCGACAGCTTAATAAGGTAACAATCAAAAATAAATACCCACTGCCAAGGATAGATGACTTGTTTGACCAATTTCAAGTTGCTAGGTACTTCTCCAAAATTGATTTATGATCCGGGTATCACCAATTGAAGATCAGGGAGCGGGATATTCCGAAAACAGCTTTTAGGACCCGGTATGGGCATTTTGAATTTTTGGTGATGTCTTTTGGGCTAACAAATACCCCAGCAGCTTTCATGGATCTTATGAATCGAGTTTTTAAGCCATTCCTTGACTCTTTTATGATAGTATTTATTGACGATATTTTTGTATATTCACAAAGTCGAGAAGACCATGCCGATCATCTCGGGGTAGTTCTGCAAACCCTGCAGCACCAGTTATATGCAAAGTTTTCAAAGTGTAAATTTTGGCTTAAATCGGTTATATTCTTGGGTCATGTAGTCTCTAGTGAGGTAATTAAGGTTGATCCTCAGAAATTTTCAGCTGTGAAAAATTGGCCGAGGCCTACAACTCCAATAGAGATTTGCAGTTTCTTAGGCTTAGCTGGATATTGCAGAAAGTTTGTGGAGGGGTTTTATACTCTTGCCTCTCTATTGACTAAATTGACGCAGAAGGCAATTAAGTTCCAATGGTCAGATGCTTGTGAAAAGAGTTTTCATGAATTGAAAGCAAGATTGACTACGCCACCGGTGTTGACTCTACCAGAGGGTATGGATGGATTTGTGGTATATTGTAATGCTTCAAGAATCGGGCTTGGATGTGTATTAATGCAACATAGGAAGGTGATAGCTTATTCTTCTAGGCAACTAAAGAATCATGAAAAGAACTATCCAACACATGATTTAGAACTTGCGGCGGCGGTATTTGCATTGAAAATTTGGCGTCATTATTTATATGGGGTCCATGTGGATATATTCACAGACCATAAGAGCCTTCAATATATTTTCAAATAGAAAGAATTGAATCTGAGACAGAGAAGATGGCTTGAATTACTCAAGGATTATGACATCGATATTTTTTACCATCCGAGGAAGGCTAATGTTATGGCGGATGCTCTTAGCCGAAAATCTATGGGTAGCTTAGCACACTTGAAGGCATATCAAAGGACATTAGCCAAAGAAGTTCACCGATTGGCTAGTTTGGGAGTTCGTCTTACGGACTCTAGTGAAGGAGGAGCAATTATGCAAAATAGGGCTGAATCATCGCTTGTTATGGAAGTCAACGAGAAGCAATACAACAATCCATTGTTGGTGCAGTTGAAAGAGGGGATTCATAAACATAAGACCATGGCCTTTTCTCTTGGCATGGATGATGGTACACTAAGGTACCAAGGGCGACTATGTGTTCCTAATGTGGATGGTCTCTGGGGAAGAATTATGACCGAAGCTCACACTTCTAGGTATTCCGTGCATCCAGGTTCTACAAAAATGTATCACGGTCTTAAGGAAGTGTATTGGTGGAATGATATGAAGAGGAATATGGAGGTCTTTGTGGCAAGATGTCCGAATTGTCAGGAAGTGAAGGCCAAACACCAAAGGTCAGGTGGGTTGGCACAAAACATAGAAATTCCAATGTGGAAGTGGAAAATGATTAATATGGACTTTGTGGTAGGATTACCGCGCACTACGCGCAAGTTTGACTCAATTTGGGTGATTGTGGATTGGCTCACGAAGTCATAACACTTTTTGCCGGTTAAGTCTACCGACACAGTGGAGCAGTATGCTTAGCTGTATATCAAAGAAATAGTCAGGTTGTATTGCACCCCAGCTTCCATCATTTCTGATTGGGGGGCATAATTCACTGCTAATTGTTGGAAGAAATTTCAGCATGGTTTGGGTACTCAAGTGAATCTTAGTACAGCCTTTCACCTGCAGACTTACGGGCAGGCAGAGCGGACTATTCAGACGCTTGAGGATATGTTGCGTGCTTGCGTTCTAGACTTCAAAGGTAGTTGGGATGATCATTTACCACTCATAGAATTTGCCTACAACAATAGCTATCACGCTAGCATTCAAATGGCATCATTCGAGGTTTTATATGGTAGGAGATGTAGATCTCCCATTGGGTGGTTCAAAATTGGTGAAGCAGAGTTGATAGGGCCAGACCTCGTGCATCAGGCCATGGAAAAGGTTAAAATCATTAAAGAATGGTTGAAGACTACTAAGAGTCATCACGAGTTCAAAGAAGATGATTGGGTATTCTTGAAAGTTTCCCCCATGAAAGGGGTAATGCGATTTGGTAAGAAAGGGAAATTGAGTCCGAGGTATGTCGGACGGTACAAAATCATTCAGAGGATCGGTGAGGTGGCGTACAAGGTCGAGCTACAACCTGAGATGTCATTAGTACACCTGGTGTTTCATGTGTCTATGTTGAAGAAAGTAGTTGGAGATCCGACACTCATTGTTCCGGTTGAGACTATTGAGGTAAATGAGAAATTGACTTACGAAAAGATTCCGATTTCTATTATTGATCGGCAAGTCTGAAAATTGAGGAATAAAGAAATTGCCTCCGTGAAAGTGTTGTGGCGAAACCAACAGGTTGAAGAGGCTACTTGGGAGGCCGATGAATAAATGAAGAAAAATTATCCTTATTTGTTTGAATGACCATGTATTTAAAATTGTGATCTAGGAAAAAAATTATAAGACTTCCTTTTTATGAATTTTATATCATGTGAACAATTGGCATTAAGGGTGTTCTTTTCTGGATATATATTGCTTATGAGACCACATTTTGTGTTGTTTTGTATTATGTTACATCGTTGGAGTACGTATATGTTGTTAGGATGTGTTTCTGGGGCTCTCTAACAGGTGGATATGCCTAGTTACAAAAGAAACTCTGGCGAACTTTTTGAAAATCTACGGAGTTAGTCAAATTTGAGGTTGCTGGTGTGTGGTATGAAAAACTGAGTTGCATAAGATGCTAATGACGGATTTTTACCCTCATTCGAGGACGAATGATCCTAAGCGGGGGAGAATGTAATACCCCGAAAAATTTCAAAGTACTTAAGTGTAAAGCCTAGTAAAATTTGCAAAGAAAATAATGTTTCATGGTGCCGGACTAGACTTATGTGTTGAGGATTAGCTTGCTGCGACTCGGACTTTTTGGGTTGAACAATGCACCGGAAAGTAAAAGAAAATGTTTGGTGGAAAAGTGCATTTCTGCATTTCTCCGGAAAGTGCATCGCATACCTTGTTCTGGAGCTCCATTTTTGGGTTTTTAAAACCCAACCCTATTTCGTTAAATACACTCTTTGGGCCATTTTTGAGACATAATCTGATATTTTAGAGTGAGAGAGAGTGCCCTAGAGTAAGAAGGAGTTCTTCAATAATGTTTCTTCAATTCTTGCTCATGTTTTAGGAGATTAAGAAGGGAAGCTCACTAGGTCTTCATCCTAGAGGTAAGATTCTGAAAATGGGTAACTAGCAAGATAATTTTTGGGCATGAGAGTTGTTTATTTTATATGCATGTGTTATCAAAGGGTGTAGGAAGATTGTTGAGCAAAAAATGGTAAAGATTGGGTTGTGGGATGATGGAATACTTCATAAAAAAGACATTGAAACCTTATGCACACCGAGTGTTTGATAAAATTCTCAAGTGAGCTAGAACCATGATCATCTTCCAAATTTTGATTCAATTTGTTATATTTCTACAATAGATTGGAGTTGCTAAGAATTCTGGAACATTTTAGAGTTTAAGGAAGCTCAATTGCGGTATGTTGGCTAAACTCTTCTCTTAGAATTGAATCACATGATATTCATGAAAAATATATGAGTCCCGAGTGGTTCATTATAGAATTGGCTATTCCGAGTAAGATTAGGTTGAACGATATATATATATATATATTCGACAAGTATCTCAGATGCTTTATTCATGTTATGTTATCAATTGATGATGTGTTAAAATATGGTTGCGCATTAATAATGTTCCGACTTCAAGTCAAGTTCAAACGAAGACTATTATGCCAAATTTTGTGAAATATCTCTATGTGCCTTAGACTCTAAATTGCTCACATGTATACTACACACCTTGATTTGAATTGTATTTGTTGTTGTTAATGATGATGATATTTGAAATTGAAAAGGTGAGCAGGAAATACTGAATATGGCCAACGTGTCAAGATTGATCTTATAATTATGGCCATTATTGCCAATGAAGTGAAAAGATGTGAAAGTAATATGAAATGCGATGATTGATATAAAAAGAAGGATGTCTCGATTAAGACAGCCTAGCCGTCGGGTCGTGATCGGACACCATGCCGCACACATAGTGGTGATTGTGCCGGAAATTGTAATTGAAATGGTAATTGTGGTTGATGTCCCTAATGGATAGCCTAGCCGATCGTGTCGTGATCGGACTTCGTGTTAAATACGATGGTATTAATATTAAGAGAAATTGTGGTTGATGTCTCTAATGAGATAGACTAACCGATAGGGTCGTGATCGGACTCCATGCTAAGAGTATGGTGGTACTACTTTTGTGAATAATGGTATTGTGAACAATGATATATCGATACTAAAAATCTCCCAATGTGAGATATGGAAAGTAATTTGAACAGTGACTTGATCCTAAATTGAGGTTTGATGTTGATTAAAGCTTCCTTTGATATTATGATAATCTTGTTTGTATTATTTGTCATTCTTTTGAGAGGGTTATTAGTTATACATACTAGTGCTATTCGAAAGTACTAACATCCCTTTTGCTGGGGGCGCTGCATCTTTTAATGGATGCAGGTGGTTCCACAGCAGGAGATATTGATCAGTGATAGCAGTGCACATTCTTCCCAGCTGACTTGGTGATCCCCACTTCATTCCGGGGTTATGAATCTTTTGTACTTTGTATATTCTGTTTGAGGTATAGCCGGGGCCTTGTTGCCGGCATTATCATTGTACTCTTCTTTATCTATAGAGGCTCCGTAGACATAGTGTGGTGTCACGACCCAACTGTAGGGTCATGACTAGCACCCGGGCCATACTTGTCGAGCACCAACGTACATTTTATCTAACCTTCCTTATTATCTTTAAGGGCTGACAAGATCAATATAAATGGTAGACATGGATCATGAACATCCAACAATGAAAGATAATGTCTTGAACAAACATAACATGGGACGACAAGACTGTCAAGAAACTATATATAAGGTACGAGCTACCATGAGTCGACACCTGTCTATGAGCCTCTAAAGGAATATAAGTTCTACAACATTGCCAGAACAGGGCCCCGACATACCCATAATGTCTATAACAAAAATGCATACCAAGACCACGGCAAGTCCGGAGAAGGGATCTCGCTAATAACCGCTGAACTGGACAGCCTACTTTGGTGGGGGAGCTTCGTCTACCCGTCTATCAGGACCTGCAGCACGACATGCAGTGTCCACAAAAAAAAGGGACGTCAGTACGAATAAAGTACTGAGTATGTAAGGCAGGAAAGCATAAGTAAGAACAGTAATGTAAACAGGGATAGGGAATATACAACCTGTGACATCTGGGTACCTCTGAGGGCTACTGACATGATACATACATATATATACATAAACTTTTAAAACATACGCCTTTGTGGGCATCACCATCATCATATCGTACCCGATCGTAATAGGCTCGGTAAAACGTACCCGGCCATCATAGGGCTCGGTAGAATCATACCTGGCCACGTGGAGCTCGGTAAAACCCAACTGATCAGTGGTTGCACAATAGGTGCCATACCCGGCCGACTATAGCGCGGCTCGGTAGAGTAAAATAGATACATATATATGATGCATGCTGGACTCATTGGAATCATATTTTGAACCTTTCGGAGTGACGTAAGGTCGGTATCCTTCGTACACGTTATTAGGATTAACTATTCATCAAGAATCTTATAAGAATCAGGAACTACCAACAACATTGATAATATAAGAATAAGAGAAGTAACATCAATATCAATCGTTTCATAAGAAGGGCAGCAATGTAAGTACTGCTAGCTTCTAAGAGTAGAGTATCTTTGGGAGCTCGTTCATTATATTATGTACAATCAGAGTCGTGCAAAAGAATGAAGGGGATAGCCTCACATACCTTGTATATACTGCCCAACCTCAAGCTATGAAAATGTCACGACTCCTTAGTCTACAATAAGAGAAATGACACTATCATTATCGTTTAAGCGTCGTAACTATTATGTATCGACTGCAACCTATTTTACGATGAAACGGACAGCACCTCCCCTATTTATATGACTTAACACAAGTCAATACAATCACCAAACAGCCCAAACAACATCATTAATAATCATATTGAGCCTCCCAAAATAGTCCACCAACCAACAACATTACTACCAAGCCTTTCGATATATATTTCACAAGTTCTAGCTTCAACGACTTAGCCGCAACTTGGATAATCTTAAATATATATATATAGAGTAAGAGGTTCCTTACCTTTAAACAGAAATAACAACTCCAATTTGACCTTAATTTTCCACGAAATATCTCTCCAATTCTGCCACAAGAACAAGGAAGCGAAACTAGCAATCAATTCGGGTTTTTCGGCACTAGAATTACTTTAGAAGACTTGAATCACCTAGGGTTGATATTAAAAACTTGAAGGAGTATTTACAGAACATAAAACACTTAAAAAAACCTCCCACACGATCTGGAACAACACAAAATTTAGCAACAACAAGAAGAACAAGAAACTTACTAGCGCCACGGGATTCCCGACACTTGATTTGTGTTGTTTGCCCTTTGTTTGGGTCTTGGATCATGAGAGAACCTTGAGAGAGTGTTTTTAGGGTTCTAAGGTCTGAATATACTGAAAAATAATGACTTAAAACGTGGTTGAGGTATCTTATATATATCCATATGTCTTAAACCGCCTATGTGGCCCCCATAGAGAGCTGCTTGGCGCACTATCACGAAAACGTGAATATCTCTCTATTCCGAGATCGTATCGATGAATGGTTTAATGCGTTGGAAACTAGACTCATAGATCTTCAATTTGATTGTAGATCACCCCAAAATTCCAAGTATATTGGGAGAAAAATGTAGTAACATTTGACCTAAAGTTTAAGTAAAATTATAAACGTAAGTTGCGACAACTTTTATCGACTTTGTTTCATAACTCGCTTGACTTCAAGACTTATGATACGGATATTATATGATTCAAATACATTAAAACATGACCTCTTGGGACAATTAATCACCTCTAGTGTTACCCGAAAATACGGGTTACAACATCCTTGATTCGTTTAACTTCTAATACTTGTTAACCACTCTTATACACCCTTGTATTGTTTAAGACCAATAGGATTAACTTCTTATCATCTCAAAGATAATCTCTTCTTGGATTTACGTCGACTAACTTACGGCGTGATCTAAGGTAGCGAATTTGGGTTGTAACATGTGGGTTGTATATTGGTGCTAGAAAAGATAAATTATGCTATGTTGTGGTTGTATTAGTTGTCCATTTGAGATTTTAAAAATGGTGAAACTTATAGTAAGAAATTTGTAATTGCAGACATGACCACTTTATTGTCTAATTAAGGAAAATATATATTCTCTTTATTCATGAATGAGTTTGGGTAAAAGGAATCTAACAGGCTTGCTCGGTCGGGTTCACTCGGTTGAGCGCGGTCACGTTCCTCGGTTTTGCTGCGTGGCAGATGTGATTTGAGGCCTCGAGCAGGTCCATGGTATATTATGGGACAGGTTTGTATGTTTTGATGGGGTCCCCTGATTTGGCAAGTCTAGTTCTGGTACTTCGCACCTGCGCATTTTGGAGCATAGGTGCGGATCCGCTTGTCCGCATTTTGCATCGCTTCTGTGATGTTTGCCCTGGGCAGAAGCCTCACTTCTACGAGTGAAGGATCGTAGGTGTGGCTATCGCATTTGGGAGTTATGGATCGCAGGTGCGAGGATGACCACCTATGCGGTCTTGTGAGCGCTTTTGAGGCATCGCAGGTGGGACAGCTTTTGCGCAGGTGCGAATGCAGGTATGGTTAGTGTTAACCGTAGGTACGGAGAATGGCTTGCAGAGGCGAGGGCGCATGTACGCATTTTTGTCCGCAAATGCGAAACCCCTAGGAACATCTTATTATATCGAGGATTTGGCCATTATTATCATATTTTGAGTTGTAAACCTCAGATTTGAGCGATTCTTGAGGAGTTCTTCACGTGTTGGATTGGGGTAAGTGTTCTTTATCGGGTATTGAATGTATTTCATGATTTCATCATTATTTTTATCATTAAATTAGTGAATTGAATGAGAGCAAATGAGAATTTTTGTAAAAAGCTTTCAAGATTGTAAAATGAGGATTTGAAGGACGATTTGATGTCGTAATTGGATTATTTTGATACGGTTGGATTCGTATCGGAATGGATGTTCAGATTTTATTAATTTTGTTGGGTTCCGAGGTGTGGGCCCAGGGTTGAGTTTTTGGGTTCAATTTTATTTTTTATCAAAGATCGAAGGTTTATTATCCGGAAATGTTTCCTATGGCTTTTATTTATGATATTAAGTTATTTTGATTAGATTTGAGCCTTCCGGAGACTGTTTCACACGAGAAGGTCATTTTAGAGTATCGGTTTAGCTTCTTTGAGGTAAGTATATTTCCTAACTTTGTGCGGGGGAACTACCCCTTAGGATTTGAGTCGTTTGTGCTATTTGTGTCTTGTGAAGGCCGTGTATGCGAGGTCACGAGTACGTACTCGGCTTATTTGCAGATAATTGACCGTGTTAGACTCTTAGGTTCTTATATTCATTAAAAATGAAGTTGTCTTATCATGTTGAATCCTTCATTTTCTAAATTCATCCATACGTGCCTTATTTGTAGTCGATTGATTTATGTTCTACCCTTGTTGCCAAATAAACTCTTATGTGCCTTAATTGTTACACCCCATGTTTTCGTACGTAAAATTACACCATAAGTAAATTGATGAAATCTTGGAAATACGATATACATCCCACATTTTCGTACTTTAATGTTTACTCGTAAGGTAATCGACGTAAGTTCGGGAATGGGATTATTTTGAGATTATAAGCATTATGCTATTTCAAACAAGTGACGAGTAAATTCGTGACGGTGAGAGGATAAGCGAATCGAAGAAAATAAGTTTCGTCGAAATTTGACAATTTGGGATAAAATACGGTCCGAGCTATAATACCCGGTATTTATGGACTAGTACCATACAAGGTACCACGTGGCCATGATAGTAAGGTGTACAAGGTACGTTAAAAGTGAGTAGTATTTTAAGTAAGTTGAGATAACTCTTAAATATTGGGTAATGGTATATTACCTAATTAATTAAGGGAATTTTGTGGATAATTAACTAAGACTATGGATAAGCTTAAGGAGCCTAAACGTGGCAGCAAAGACCATTATGTAAGTGTGACTCTTAAGGTCATATAATAAGGTGGCATATTTTAAAGACTTTGTGGCCAAGTCATCCCCTAAAGTGGGGCCCGTTCAATAACATAAAAATCAATCTCCCTAATTCATTAAAGGGAGATGGCTTAGAGATTTAACAAAGTAATGGATGGAAATTCTCAAACAAGAATTCTTATGAACCCCTACAATGATTATAGCAATATGACTTGCAAATCTAAGGGATCCCGGTACAATCTTTCTCAAGAATATCTTACGGATTTTTCCCTACTTTGATCCGCTGTTACGTGTTGTCACAATTGACGTGTATTAGAGGGATTGTCAAGAGAATCAGCTCAGGTATGTTAAGGCTATCCATTCTTTCTTTTGGCATGATCAATACGATACAAACGAAACGAGTAAACTCACAATTTTCATAAATGATTCTATTCATAGAAGTATTAGAGATGCCTACGTTCTTGATTCACCATGCGAATTATTATTATATCTTCTGTTAATGGGTCTCAGAAAAATACATATTTGATAAAGTTTATTCGAAAGGCATATTGATTTTATGATATTCCGAGAAATCTTATTAACGTATTTCATATGTATTTCATGCAATTATACATGCACATTGACCCATGACCATATGGAGTTATATACGCGTGTATATATGTATATATATATATGGAATATGGAAAAGGTTACAGCGTTATATACGCACCACCACCTGATCAGCTGGTATACATTGATGATTTGCCCACAGTGCCCGAAATGATAAGATGGGATGCCCTCAGAGGCTTAATGATGTTATGAACGCATATACCTATGCATGGTATGACATTTATACGCATATGCATGACATAATAAAAATGAAATGATTCACAAAGCTATGCAGACCTATATGTCGAGTCTTTTACTCCATATTTCTCTCATGTCTATTATTTACTAGTTTTCATTCCTTACATACTCGGTACATTATTTGTACTGACGTCCTTTTTTCCTGGGGACGTTGCGTTTTATGCCCGAAGGTCCTGATAGACAGGTTGAAAGTCCTCCAAGTAGGCTATCAACTCAACAGAAGGTGTTGGTGCGCTCCATAGGCTCCGGAGTTGCTTATGTGGTCAGTATGATTAGGACATGTACTGATTAGTATGGAGGGGCCCTGTCTCGACCTTTATGACATTTATGTACTCATAGAGGATTGTAGACATATGCCGTGTATGTGAAAGATTGTATGCCATTGTCAGCTTATGTTTTGAGTTTATAAATGATCATGTTGGCCTATTAGGCCCGTATAATGTAATAAGAAAGATATGTTACGTTGGTACTCGGTTGAGTTAGGTATCGGGTGCCCGCCGCGGCCCATCGGTTTGGGTCGTGACATTAATTGAAGTTGTTGATTCTTTTATTGGCATGATGTCTCTTTCCGTAATTGCTTAACCTTAGTTGGAGTTTTTGTCATTCCTCCCATGGCCGACTTATCATTATTTGGAATTATTGTTACCTGCTATCTCTCTTATCGCCAAGTTGTGCTTATTTGGAAACATTCTTACATGTCATCCCTTCAATTGTTGAGTTACTCTTATTGCATATCGTCGTTACACATTATCTCTTCCCTTGTTGATTTATTCTTGTTTGAAACCATTGTTATTTGTTGTGCCTTTCATTGTGAGCTCGTTTTTCCGTTTCATTGTGTTCTGCAATTCTAGTGTATTTACTTGCCGTACTCTCATGTTATTGTTGTTGTTTTGTTGAGCTCAGTGTTATTGAGCCGAGGGCTAAGCGTGGTGTGATATTGGATTTGTTTTGAGGAAATGGTGTGGCATATGGGCACATGTGGTGAAAGTAATTATATTGTGTTGTTATGTTTTTGGCACACGTGGTATTGTTGAGAGGTTTGTCGGGGTGTTCGCCCATTAATTGCCCGTGCTATTGTTATTATTGATATCTACACATGCGGCGTGACAAGTCGGGCTATATATGTGGGTTTGCGCATGTGGCGAGACAAGGCGGGAATAATATTATTATGTGCATGCGACGAGACAAGGCAGACATTTACTTTATTGTTGCGCACGTGGCGAGACAAGGTGGGCTATATCGGGGATGATTTGTGATGACTTTTGATGGCTTAGGGGAATTATCATTGATGTGATTTGTGTAGTGGTGTGCCTACCTTGAGTAAGTTATACATTTTACATTTTGTTGTGTTGTTTCGTATGTGCCCTTCATTGTCTCCACTCTTTCATGTTGACTTGAGTTGTGATAGGACACTTGCACAAGCATACACATAATTAATCACCCATATAGGTTAATGTCATGACTCAAAACCCGCTATAAGCAGTGATGGTGCCCAACGTCGCTGCTAGGCAAGACAACGGTGAACTTATACGTTAATTGCTCATTTATTACTTTCAAAATCATAAATTTTATTAAGTAAATAAATTTACACATTTAAGATCATGGGTACATACATGATAGGTAATACATAAAAATAAAAGGTAATAATAATATGCAAATCCGTAAACATCAACTAGAATATCCCAAAACCCAGTGTCACAAGTGCATGAGCATTTACTAAGTAGTACAATAATATTACAATATATGTCTGGAATGTACAATAGACATGATAAAGTAAGTAATACGATGGAGACTCTGTGCACTATGATACGTAGGCTGGAATGCAGCTCACCATAAAGTCTCCTCGGCAGTTCCACCTACGCGCCAAAATCACCACCAAATGAAGCTGTCAGATCCTGCATATTTAGTGTAGAAGTGTAGGATGAGTACGTAAATCAACATGTACGCAGTAAGTATCTAGCCTAACCCCAGAGAAGTAGTGACGAGGGGTCGACATCGACACTTACTAGAGGTCCAATAAAGCAGTATGATAAATCATATATAGATATGAAGCACAACAATAATAATGGGGTAAAACGGTAACTAACATAATCCTCCAACTTTTCTTTTGACAATATAAATCTCCCGGAGGTCATATGTTATCTCAACATATCAGAAATATCAAATGTAGTCTCAAAAGGATAAGGAATACCACATAAATGCCAGGTATAAAAGGGGAATATCATAAGTATTCGGACTCCTAGCGGTATTACGCACGATTATGCCGAGGTCATACGACTCGATGTAGAGTGGTATGTACACTACCGAGGGTCGACTGGTACGAACCAGAGATGTATCTCAATATGCTACCGAGGCATTCGGCCCGATCAGCAAAAAAAGGAAGGAACATATCGAATTATGGGTCACGTGCTTACAATAGAGGTAGAAGAGTATAAAGTGGATAAACACCTTTACCGTTTATCAAATATTTCGCCAACAACTCAAGTTGATAAGGCTCGGCCTAATATATATATATTCCTAAATCGATTCTAATTATAAATTCAATTAATCAAGCTAGCAGATTGGGTTCAAATAACTCAAAAATTACATGAAAGAGTCCTAAGTCTACCCGGACATAAACATTCTTTAACTACGTATGGACTCTCGTCACCTCGTGCGTACGAAACACCCAGAACGATTAGCACATAAATATTTTTAATACTTACGGGGTAGTTTCCCCCTCACAAAGTTACACAGGAGACTTATCTCACTATGAAGTTCCAATAACCTACTCCAATGCCTCTCTAACACCTCAACCAATGCCCATCGATATGAAACTAGTCAAACAATGTTAAAGCCAATCAAAATATACCCCAACACTCGTATTTAATTAATTTATAAAAATCCCCAACTCTGCTCGAAAAGTTAACAAAGTCAACCATCAGACTCATGTGCCCGGATTTCGAAAATTTATAAAGATAAACATTACTTATAACACCATGAACTCAAATATATAATTAATCCCTAATTCCATGTCCAATTTCGTGGAAAAAATCCAAAAAATATAAATTCTAGGTTTTCTTCAAAATCTCACAATTTCCACCAATTTCCATGTTCAAATATTACATGATAGAGTCCTAAGTCTACCCGGACATAAACATGCTTTAGCTACGTACGGACTCTCGTCAACTCGTATGTACGCAACACCCACAACTAGTAGCACATAACAATTTTTAATACCTATGGGATAGTTTCACCCTCACAAAGTTAGACAGGAGTCTTATCTCGCTCCGAAGTTCCAATAACCGGCTCCAATGCCTCTCTAACACTTCAACCAATGCCCATCGATTCGAAACAAGTCAAACAACGTGCAAATCAATCAAAATATATCCCAACACTCATATTTAATTAATTTATAACAATCACCAACTTTGCTCGAAAGGTCAACAAAGTAAACCCTCGGGCCCACGTGCCCGGATTTCGAAAATATTCGAAGATAAACATTACCCATAATTTATCCCTAATTTCATGTCCAATTTCGTGATTAAAATCCAAAAAATATAAATTCTAGGTTTTCAAAATCGCCCCAAGCTCGGCTCCCATGGAAGATTTGACATAAAATGAACCAAAACTCGTTTTTGCAATCTTATACACTGCCCAGACGACCTTCATCGCGAAAGCGGAAATCCCCTCGTGTTGGCAAAGCACATCCAGCTTCAGCTCCCAAACTCCTCTACGCGAACGTGAAAAATGGCACGTGAACGCGAAACTTTACTAGCCTGCCCATCGCGAACGCATCTGCCCTTTCGCGAACACGAAGATGAGTCAGCCACCACACCAGCTTCTTTATCATGAACGCGAACATCGAATCGCGAACGCGGAGCCTTTCTCCCCAAACCTTCCCGAACGCGTGACCACAGTCGCGAACGTGAAGCACAAAAATCCAACAGCCATGATCCTTCTTCACAAACGCGATAACCACCATGCGTTCGCGATGAACAACACCTGAACCAGCAACAACAACAGCAAAACATGGAGAAATGACCCAAAACCATCCTGAAACACACCCGAGGCCCCCGGGACCCCGTTCAATCACACCAACAAGTCCCAAAACATAACTCAGACTTGCTCGAGGCCTTCTTTCATCATAAATACAAATCGACGATCGAAACCTTCTTTCAACTTTCAAACAATCAAACATCGACGAACACGTCCGATTCATACTTAAACATTCCGGAATAATGCCAAAATTTACGCACAAGTTACAAATCACGATACGAACCTATTCTAAGGCTAGGAATCCCCAAATGGACATCGGTAACACCAAAGTCCACTTCAACCCAAAATTAGAAAATTCTAAAACCTTCAAAATGCCAACTTTCCAAAATAAGCACCGAAATGATCCTGGACCACCCGATACTCAACTCGGACATACGCCCAAATCCGAAATCATCATATGAACCTATTGGATCCTTCAAATTCTGATTTCAATGTTGTTTACTCAAAAGTCAAACCTTAGTCATTTCTTCCAATTTAAAGCTTTCGGATTGAGAAGGTTCCTTCCGAAATAACTCCGAACTTCCCGAAATTCAATTCTGACCACACGTACAAGTCATAAAACAGGAAGAGAAGTTCCTCACGACCCCAATCCTCCAAACGATGTGCTAGAGCTCAAAACTACCGGTCGGGTCGTTACACTCTCCCCCACTTAAACATATGTTCGTCCTCGAACATGCCAATAACAATTTCGAAGTTGATCAAAATCGTTGTTTAATACCGGGTGCACCTACCCATGCCACCACAACCCGTGTGAGCACATTGGCTCGATCTCGACTAAATGTCATTCCTGCTACCTTAGACCACAAGCCCTAGAGCCAAATTTTGACATCCGAAATTCTCTACGAGGCATGATCCTAACATATGAACAACGTATCAATCTCAACACGCTGAACCCAAAACATGATCATCCACCCATATTGCAATCACACATTGCACAGCATGACTCGAAGGCAATAATAACATCCCCATCCACAAAAGCTGAAATTCCTAGAATCTGATGCCCGTGATACACCCCATAACACATATAACCCATGTTCCAACTCTCACAATACTGTAATGATGAAAGCGACACAAAGAAGCTCATAACCACATGCCCAAACAATAAATCATAGAGTCTCCCCGCTTGACAAGAACCATTACCTTATTCTGAACTGAATAATGACATTTTCTCCTTAATATACCTCACATAAATTTGATTGCACTGATTTCCAAGTCCAATAACCTCGTCTCACCAAGTACAAGTTTCTCGGGAAATAAACCACCTCAAACACCGTCTAAAATATTATATGACGCCATCAATGTGCCCACAAGTTATAACTCGAATATAACTCATAAGGAAGAACAAACTCTGGCAAGGTACTGCCTAGCCCGTGTAACGAATAAAATGGCCCAATAGATTCTATGAACCTATATCAGAGATGAGAAATAGGGAACATAAAATAAGTATAAGGAGCTATACTTAACATCTCAGTGTCGCGGCGTGCAACTATAACACCCCGGAAAATTTTGAAGAACTTAAGTGTAAAGCCCGATAAAATTTGCAAAAAAAAAAATATGTTTCACGGTGCCGGACTAGGCTTACCTGTTCCGGAGCTTCATTTTTTGGGTTTTTAAAATCTGACCCTACTTCGTTAAATACACGCAGAGGGTCATTTTTGAGCAAATATTCTAATGTTTTAGAGAGAAGGGAGAGTGTTTTAGAGAGAGAGAGAAAACTCTAGGCTAATTATTCATCAAGTCTTGCTCAAATCTTGGAAGATTAACAAGGAAGACCCACAATTTCGTCATCTAAGAGATTGAGATTGCTAGAATTTTCGGAACGTTGTAGTAATTTAAGGAAAGCTTAATTGAAGTTTGTTGGCTAAACTTTATCTCTTGGAATTGAATTCCATAATGTTTTCATGAGTTTCAAAGTATGGGTTGCGTACTAAAATGTGGTGGTTTGAATCGTATTTCAAATGAAAGCTGGTATGCCAATTGTGTGAGAAAATCTCAATATTCTTCTCTTAATTGCTCATATGTGTTACCCAAAGTCTTGATTGGGAATGTCTTATTATTGATAACCTATAAAGATGGTTGAAAGTGAAATCAGTAAATTGGGGATATAAAGTGTGGCCAACATGCCAATAGTGAAAGGTATACTAGTGGCCAATGGTGCCGATGTAATGAAATAATGTGAGAAAGATTATAAAATGAGCTTTGACTCAACTATTCCAAAATTTACTTCGACAATATAATCGGCTAAAAGTTTATGAACACAAGTGATGCCCATATGTGGCTTTTTAGTTAATGCTATGCTTTGTAAGAAATTTTCAATGTGCTTTGCATTCTTACATATTCGTGAGTGGAAATTGTGTATGATTTTAATTTGTGCTTCGATTGCCAATCATTCTACTCCATTTATTGGAAAGAAATCGATTATGTTTAAAGCCTTCATTACTAATGAACTTAAAGTTGCGATTTTTGAAATATTCTACTTGTTGATAATTATGATGATGATCTATGAAAGGGAAGAAATGAAAGTGTCGAATATAAAATACGGCCATTGCCCCATGAATAAAGAATCATATGTATGGCCAAGAGAGCCAATGAAATAATAATGTTGTAAGTGGTTGAAAGTACGGATTAGGTGATATGTGATGTGAAAGGATATGAGATGTACGTATTTGTACTTTTGTTTCCAATGTGTTATGAAAACCTATGGACGGTCTTTGAAATATATAGGTATATTGTGTTATGAAACCCTATGGACGGTCTATGAAACGCATAGGTATATTGTGTTATGAAACCCTATGGACGGTCTATGGAACGCATAGGTATATTATGTTATGAAACCCTATGGTAGGTCTATGAAACGCATAGGTATATTGTGTTATGAAACTCTTTGGACGGTCTATGAAACACATAGGTATATTATCTTATGAAATCCTGTGGACGGTCTATGAACGCATAGGTACATTATGATATGAAATCCTGTGGACGGTCTATGAAACGCATAGGTACATAGTGATATGAAATCCTGTGGACGGTCTATGAACCCATAGGTACATTGTGATATGAAATCCTATGGACGGTCTATGAACGCATAGGTACATTGTGTTATGAAATCCATTGTGATATGAAATCCTGTGGACGGTCTATGAAATGCATAGGTGCATTGTGTATAAGAGGTATAGATGTACGGTATGAATAAACACTATGGATGGTCTATGTACGGTATCAATAAACAATATGGACGGTCGATGAAACGCATAAGTGTATAATATGATATGTGAACACTAAGGACGGTCTAATGAGACACATTATTAATGTAGACATTAGGTGCCCCTTTTGTTGTCCTTGTTTGTACAGGTTGTTTCAATTACATTATATTATGTGTTCCACGTATAGATCCTATGCGCATTCTATTTTAAAAGAGGATTTCTAGCTATACATACTAGTGTTATTCGACAGTGCTAACGTCCCTTTTGCCGGGGACGCTGCATCTTTAATGGATGCAGGTGGTTCTACAGCAGGTGGCATTGATCAGTGATAGCAGTACACTCCTTTCAGCCGATTTGGTGAGCCCCACTTCATTTCGGGGTCGTGTATCTTTTGTTTCTCATGTACTTTGTGGTTGAGGTATAACCGGGGCCTTGTTGCCGGCATTTCCATATTACTCTTCAATTGTACTTAGAGAGTCCGTAGACAGGTTGTGGGTGGTATTTGATGTTGGGAATTGGATTAGAACTGTTGGTGTTTAGCAACATGTTTTTCATTAAATCTATAAACTCGTACTATTTTGAAAATATTGAATGATGTTGTTGATGGGAATGAAATGGAAGCGGTTAATGAAATCTCTTCAGTATTTGGTTAACGGAGTACATCTCCTCTTTATTCATGAATTAATTTGGGTAGAAGGAATTTAATAGGCTTGCTCGGTCGGGTTCACTCGGTTGAGTGCCGGTCGCGCTCCTCGATTTTGGGGCGTGAGAGCAACCCGATCCACACATGATACCATTGCGGCGTGCGACCCGATCAAAAGATGATAGTGTTACGGCATGCAACCTGATCCAAACATGATATTGTTGCGGCGTGCAACCCGATCCAAACATCATGCCCGTGGCGGCGTGCCATCCGATCCACACATAACAATCAATAAGGGAATACCTACCGAGCCAAAATGCTCATACCCACGAAATGCCCGAATATAGACCACAAGCACGCCAAGTGCATAAATACAACCCTGTGGAGACGGATAGTGCCATGCACTACAAAAACCCTAGCATGACAAAGGTATAATAAATAACTTGCATCTCGAAAGCTATCTTGATCATATAACACCACCAGCTACATGGGATCACAACACATATGCGAATAATCAAGCTGTCTCAAAACCCACATGGCATAATAGAGTAGCTGACGATACAAATAACATCCAATGCCCGAAGACTCTTCCATAAGAAATGTTATGCTGAATGAACACATCTGACCTGACGTAGAGCACACATTCATATTAGACCTTCCAACGGACCTCACGTCGATTCCGATTATCTTATACTAGGCCAACAACCTTCCAAATATCCACAATAACCCTATCCATGACAAATATGAGCAGTCGTCTAATCCGGAACAAACTCTCATAATCCATAACCAAAGGAATAGAGCGCCTTTTAGGCATAAACTCTCACACTATGGACAGTACTAGAATTTCCATACATGGTTTTAACCCATAAAAATCAAGTGACTAACATGATACATGTATATGATCTTCCCGTGGGTTATACTCCCATGACCTTCCGCACCAGGTAGCAAAGTCTGCACATCCATACCTCCAACCGCACAAATTCTGTAATGCAATTCAGGAATTTTCAAATTAATACGCAATGTCTCTTACATGGGACACCGTCCTCAGGTCACACTAAATATGGCGTCGACATACTATAAACATCTAAAATCTTCGCCCGCTCCTCCGAGATCATGACATTCTTATCAACGCCAAACTACAACCTTGATCCTCAATTTCCAATTCCTATGCCGCTCACTGCAACTATCCTGCCGCTACGCGAGAGTACAAGAATTCATCATAGTCCTTGAACTACTAGTAGAATCAACACTTCATTGGCAAGAAACCTTTTACTTAACTCATTTTAGTAGACGAATCACAACACACAACCAACTTCTCATAACCGCAAAAGACACAAAACTCAAGTCGTGGTCTAAAATGCCAAAACTATTTCGGGATCCATTTACACATAACAAGGCCATCAGAATCAAATACCTCTAATCGATCAAATTGCGGTGGCAGTCAAGCCCGCACGTACAGCCACAGATCCCCCGTATAACCATTACTACCTGACCCAACTGCTTCCAATTTACTCTTGACTTGCCTTCGAAATAATAATAGATCCATTCAAAAACACAACGAAACTTAACAACACTCATCCCCAGTGACCCCAGTTCATGAGACCACATCGCCTCAACGCCCATCAGCCATATCATAGGCGCTCAACAGTATCTCCAACTGGTACACCCATTCTGAGAGATCTTCTACGAATTCAAAATTATTTCCTTCCATCTCTATAACAACGCACCGTAGACCCCCAATTCTAACATAGAAACACTCCAAGTCTCTTTATAATCCACTGAAAAAACTCAATCCTTAAGCATACCACGGACCTAAAATTTCTTAGACATCGCACTTTAATTCTTGAACCCACTAGAAGCATTGTTGAGAGTCACCCACTCTGAACTGGTACCGAATATAACCAAACTCTAACGCTCTGTTAGACTATGAACACTATCAAATCCACAAGAAGCATAGACTTTAATTCATCCCAAAACTTGCACATGAATTGATAAGGCGAAATATAGCATGCATTCCTCAAGTCCTTTGCTCGAATTACCCCTGATGTTTTCATTTCTTAGTCATAAATAATCCACCAAGGCACTGATAACCAGGAACCACACATGCATACAACCACGCGATCCAATCATAGACGGTGGGCTCCCCCACTTAACTTTAAGTTACAATCACATAAATCTATGACCCATAAAGATTACTATGTCTCCATTACCATGATCTCGCACCATTACCCTGCCAAATTTATAGTAATCTCTTGTTAATATTTTCATTAACATTCCAAATTATCTGTAAATAGAACTCTTCATAGAAACTTTATCAAAATCACGCAACCGCTAACCTGGTCACAGGCGATGCTGCACTGGGTACAACTACCACGAAATTAGTAAACGCTCCTTAGTCCATGCTCGCCCGCCAGCCGTAAGAGTCTGTTCATTCCCCGTTGACATCAACTTAAAGTCCAACAAAACATTCCAAACTTAAAGTAACGTCGAATCCCATAACGATAATCAAGATTTTACACCCTCTTCATTCCATGAAAACTCCTTTCCGTCATATTCAACCTTCCTCAGCACAGTAGCCACTATCCCAAATAAAATCCGTAGACCTTGTCACTATCCAGAATAATCCCCAAATCGCTCTAAACTTTCTCAAGGCATGTGGATATCCTACCATAGAATACATATGCTACTCTGCCACTCTCACATCGGTTAAACTATCCCTTTAAGCAACTTCTCGACCTCTAGTGTTCATACTTGACCTGCTAGCAATTCAATCACCACGAGACACCTCCCACCATGTTCTTCCTCCCCCTTTGCTGCGAAAATACTGCATCAAATCATAATCCATCTTTATGGTACCCGAACAGAAAAATTGCCACCAACTCTGAGCCTCCATAAAGATCATCTCTCTCGAGCCATCAACATTAGAAGCACCGATTCGACTCTGGAGCCACCATACACTGCCATATCTGATAACCGCTGTTTAGGCACCATTATACAATGCCCTACCCGGAGGCAAATCGAAGGAAACCCTACCACCGATGGGCCTTATTGTGTTCCAACAAGGACGACGACTCCACACCACAAATAAAAATCCCACCGCGCTCATAAATATTAAGTCTCGCTACTCCGTCAACCAAGGCATGTACATCCATTGTCCAATTTCCTTTCCTCCACTCAAATTAAATGCTAAACCTCTAAACCAATAACTAAGTAATCCTCTTTATCGAGTTATTCACTACCGCGACATATACATAAGCACCATACTATTTACACCAACACTGCACCACAACAACGCATTAACCTCATAATACACTGTGCCAAACCTCGAAACCATAGGCAACAATAGCACTAGGCGAAAACGATCAAGTTCCTTGCCACATGGTGACAATAATAGCCCACTCGAAAACGCAGGGTGAAATACCCTGCACCACATCTGCAGTACCATTATAGCTCCTCGATGCCCAATTGATAATAAGTGCTCAACATCATAAAGGAATGGGTAGGAAGGAAATGAAGGCATAAGCTTTAATGGAATCAAATCGTACGAAGGTCATATGTTATCTCAACATATCTGAAATATCAAATGTAGTCTCAAAGGGATAAGGAATACAACACAAATGCCAGGTCTCAATAAAAGGGGAATCTCATAAGTATTCGAACTCCTAGCGGTATTACGCACGATTATGCCGAGGTCATATGGCCCGATCTAGAGTGGTATGTACACTGTCGAGGGTCGACCGGTGCGAACCAGAGATGCATCTCAATATGCTACCCAGGCGTTCGGCCCGATCAGCAAGAAAGGAAGGAACTTATCGAATTACGGGTCACGTGCTTACAATACATGTACAAGAGTATAAAGAGGATATAACCTTTACCGTTTATCAAATATTTCACTAATAGCTCAAGGTGATAAGGCTCGGCCTAATATATATTCCTAAGTCTACCCGGACATAAATAGTTTTTAGCTACGTATGGACTCTCGTCATCTCGTGTCTACGAAACACCCACAACGATTAGCACATAAACCTTTTTAATACTTACGGGGTAGAATTCCCCTCATAAAGTTACACTAGAGACTTATTTCACTCCGAAGTTCCAATAACTGTCTCCAATGCCTCTGTAACACCTCAACCAATGCCCATCGATCTGAAACTAGTCAAACAACGTGAAAACCAATCAAAATATACCCCAACACTCATATTTAATTAATTTATAAAAATCCCCAACTGTGCTCGGAAAGTCAACTAAGTCAACCATCAGGCCTATGTGCCCGGATTCCGAAAATTTACAAAGATAAACATTAGCCATAATACCACGAACTCAAATATATAATTTATCCCTAATTCCATGTCCAATTGCGTGGTAAAAATCCAAAAAATATAAATTATAGGCTTTCTTCAAAATCTCACAATTTTCCATGTTCAAATTCATGTAAAATTCATGTATAGTTCATGTATTTAGCTCATAATATGTAGAAGTCACTTACCTAGTGATGGGTGACAAAATAGCTACTTCAAAATCGCCCAAGCTCGGTTTCCATGGAAGATTTGAGATAAAATGAGCCAAAACCCATTTTTGCAATCTTATACACTACCTAGACGACCTTCATCGCGAAAGCATAAATCCCTTTGCATTTGCAAAGAACATCCAGCTTCAACTCCCAAACTCCTCCATGCGAATGCGAAGCTTTACTAGCCTGCCCATCGCGAACGTGTATGCCTATCCGCGAACGCAAAGACCAAATCAACCACCAGGTCAGCTTCTTCATCGCGAATGCGAACATTGAATCGCGAATGCGGAGCCTTGCTCCCCATACCTTCACGAATGCGTGACTGTAGTCGCTAACGTGAAGCACAAAAATCCAACAGCCATGATCCTTCTTCGCGAACGTGATAACCACCACGCGTTCGCCATGAACAACACAAGAACCAGCAATAGCAGCAGCAAAACATGGAGAAATGACCTGTCCAATCACACCAAAAAGTCCCAAAACATAATACAAACTTGTTTGACGCCTCAAATCATGCCAAGCAATATCAAAACTATGAATCGACGATCGAAGCCTTCTTTCAACTTTCAAACATTCAAACTTCGACGAACGCGTCTGATCCATACTTAAACATTCTGGAATAATGCCAAACTTTTTGAACAAGTAAAACATCATGATATGAACCTATTTCAAGGCTCAGAACCCCCAATCAGACATCGAAATGATCTCGGACCACCTGATACTCAACACGGACATATGCCTAAGTCAAACCTTAGTCAAACCTTAGTCAACTCTTCCAACTTAAAGCTTCCTAATTGAGAATTTTCCTTCTAAAACAACTCCAAACTTCCAAAAACACGTACAAGTCATAAAATATGAAGTGAAGTAACTCACAACCTCAAACCGCCGAACGACACGCTAGAGCTCAAAACGACCGGTAGGGTCATTATAGTTTAAGAAGATGAATCCTGATGTTATTGGCCATTAACATGTACTCTCGTGTACTTGCCTTCTGCGTGAGAGTTGTTCTATTTGTTGGCACGTGTGTAGTCCATGTGGATATGAGGTATTAATGGTTTTGGCACATGAGTTATCCGTGCAGCAGGTGAGTCGCCCTTGCGGTTATAAATTATGAGGTGGGCGCAAGATGCCAAGTGATTAGGGTTCATAAATTAGGACCCGTGAATGGTGACTATGAGGTAAAGTACCTCAGGGAAATGCTCAAATAAATCTTGTCTAAAAGCGTTTGCTCTTATTGATTTGTTACTTGTTTTTCTTACCTGGTTCACCGGACTTTAATTGTGGTCAGCTTACTCTACGGTATTATTACCTATTTGGTCCCTTTTGCTCATTGTTGTTTCTAGTGTTCTATTGTGAGTATTGTTTTGCTATCTTTATCATGCTTAGCTTTATATTGGCATTGTTTCCCTGTTAGTTTCACATTCATACTCTTATATGTTGTTAACTCTAGTAGGTGCCTTGATTGTCCCTCGTCACTACTCAACTCAGGTTAGTCTTGATATTTACAGGGTACCACTGTGGTGTACTCATGATATGCTTTCTGTACATTTTTGTGTAGATCCAGGTACTTCAGAGTTTGTTGATTCTAGTTAGCTATTCGGGCTTTGCTGTGGAGAGTCAAGGTATACCTGTCGTCGCGTTCGCATGCCCCGGAGTCACCTTCTGATTTTGTACTTGTACTATTTATTTCTATTCCGAAATAGTTATACTTAGGGATTTTCCTAGTAAACTCAGTAGAGCTTATGACTTGTACTACTATTTTTGGAATATTGTATTGCACTCGGGATTATTGGTTTACTATAGAAATTTTAGTTTCATTCTTAATAGTTGTTCTGGTTAAATTCTGTCATTTAACTCAGTAAGTGTTAGGCTTACTTAGTCTTAAAGACTAAGTGCCATCACGACATTCTACAGAGGGAAAATTGGGGTCGTGGTATTTTTAAACCCTAAAACATAAGAGCATGAAATTTATAGATTTAGAGGTCGATTTGAAATCAGAATTGGATGAAACGTGCATATTTGAACTCGTATTAGATGAGTGATCAAGATTTGTGACTTTTTCAGGTTTCGGGAGGTGGGACCAAGTTGACTTTTTAATTGACCTTTTGATATTTGATAAAGATTGGAGTTATATTACTTAAAATAGATTCATATAGCCTTGTTTGATGCTATTGAGTTATTTTCGCTAGATTTGACCCATTCATAGGCCGACGGGAGAAGCAAGGGCTTTTTAGAATATTGACTTGACTTATTTGAGGTAAGTATCTTGTCTAACCTTGTGTGGGGGAAATAACCCTTAGAATTTGGCCTTAATTGCCTATTTGTTTTATGTGGAAAGCGACGGGTGCACGAGGTGATGAGCATGTACAAGGGTGCTATGTGTGGCTTATGTTCGAATTAGACCTTAGACTATTAATAGAATGTGCTTTATAGGAAACATCACTTTGTAACTACATGAACATGATCCCATCCTCATTTTCACTATTTTTATGTCCTTGTGCACATTATTGATAAATTATGAGCTTACATCTTTGATGAAATTTTGGCATTACTATTATTGTGATAATTGTGGCACATTTGGACATATTGGGCGAATTGATTTGGGTGCTGGCACGAGGTCTTTACCGTACGATTGAAATTATTTTTGTGTGGGGAGAAATTAGGGTGACATTTTCTTTGGTTTCCCACGTGGCAAAATAAGGGTGGTGATATGTGCATGTAGCGAAATAAGGATGACATTCATTGTCATTTGCATATGCGGTGAAATAAGGGTGACATTTTTGATGATGTTATATGATGATTTAGGGTTGTTTCTCTTGATGTTGTTTATGTGTTGAAGCGAGGATATTATATTGATCACATACATGTTTTTCTTAAAACTTTGTCATATATTTTAATGAGTTGTTAGTTGAATTTGATACGCCTTCTTATGCCTCCACTTCTACTTGCTGATTTGTTGTCAAAGATGGACTATTCTATGTTGAGTTGTTATCACATGTTCTAATGAGATTGTTGATATTATTTTTCAATATATATTTCGTTGCTAGCTATTGATATATTGCATAGGTTATTTGACTAGTAAGTATCGTATGACTTGAACCTCATCACTACTTCACCGAGGTTAGTCTTGATACTTAGTGGGTATACCGATCGTGGTGTACTCATACTATACTTTTGCACATTTTTGTGCAGATCCAGGTGTTGGAGGCAGCGGACCTAGGGAGTAAGTGCTTACACTGGTCTAGAGGATTCAAGGTAGAGCTTCATGACCATCACAGTCCCTTGGAGTCCATCCTTACATTGATACTGTTATTTTTCATATCCGAACAGTATTGTATTTTGAGATATCCTTGTGTATTGAATAAGAGCTCATGACTTTGTACTCCCTAGTTCTGGGAGATGTATTGAGTATTGCCATTTTGGCTTGTGTTAACTCTATTTTCGCTTTTATATTAAATTCTATCTTATTATATCATATTTTTCTTATTTAATGTTGTTAAGTGACCGTCTTACCTAGTCTAAAGACTAGGTGTCATCATGAATCCTATGTTGGGATTTGGGTCGTGACAATTTCATGATGACAACTGTCATAGGAGTTATTACGACAAAGAATAATGACGGGTTCAGAAGGTGTAAGTGAAAACCCTCAGGTGTTGCTTGTACAAATACCATGTCGGTTAGATTCGAAGTTGTATACGGGTAAAACCGAGGCTAAGGAGCACTCCGGTTTCCTCGCGGGGTAAACGAAGCGAATACATAACTACAAGGAATCAAAATCAAAGCTGAGAACCCCCCATATCAAGGCCCGAACAAGGCACCTGCCCCCGAAGCCATCGAGACCATGCCCCTGGACCCGGTTGGAATAACGAAACTTCAGAAAGGACTGCCAAACATCCACACATGATTAACGAAGGGCCGTGATATATTTTTCCGACCGGATATCTCGACGTAAATCTTGGCCCGTATCAGCAGTTGATTAGTGATTAGCAAAAAGGAAGATCTTTACCTTTCTTAAAAATGTACTTAGGGTAAAACTCCTCTACTATATAAAGGAAAAGTTTATTATTCAATAAACACGTTGTAACATGCATACCAAGGCAATCCACATATGTTTTCTCTATTTCTAAAGTTATTCAAGGTTCTTATTTTTTCATCAGTTCTTCATAGATGTTGGCTCCGAACCGAAGGCAGGCTACTTGTTAAGCTTTTAACCGAGCCCGAATTCGTTATCATCACTTGTTTGGATGCTAATCTATTTTTACCTGCTTATCTAACTTCATTAATCACTTGTATTCAATTAGTTCACATGTGCTTAAATCGCGTATAAATTCAATTGTTATCCATTTTTAAGTGTAAACACTTTGGTGCCCATTGTGGGGCTAAGGATAATAGTGGTAGTTTGATACAAATTTCCATAACACACTATATTCTACACTAGTTCTTTGAGATTTTAATTTCAGATCTACCTAAGGATGTCAAACTCTTAGTCTACTCACTTCAATGTTGATGTTGAGTCTGGCCATCATGGAGAAAACAACAATATAGCACCTAGCAATGAGGTGCCTCATGCTGATCCCAACGGAGTCCAAGGTGCAGACCCAATCTATGCCAACTCACATGTGGCCATCGATGCCAACCTGCCGACTGACACTGAGAACAGTATTTGCGAATGAGCCCGACCAATGACTCGAGGTACGCTCGAAGGTGAAGGCGATGAGATCAATCTGTGGGTGATCTTCAAAATATTACAAACCCAACAAGCGGCGATAGCACAGCTGCAGAACCAAAGTCACGCCCCCACCAGTGTTGAGCCCGAACAATTCTGGGAAAACACCTGAAGGAATGAGCAAGCCACAGAAAAGGACGGGTGAAGCTGTGCCCGGGACCAACGTAGAAATAATAAAAATGCTTGAGGAACTTACAAAGCGGGTGGAATTAGGGCAGAAGAAAATTGAGGCCAACAAAAAAAATGGAGACCTATTGCTCTAGAGTTGATCAAATCCCAGGAGCACCCGGATATTTAAAGGCCTAGACTCCAAGAAATTTATCCAAAAACCTTTCCCTCCGAGTGCAACACCGAAGCCCATCCTAAAGAAGTTTCGTATGCCCGATATTCTGAAGTATAATGGAACCACGGATCCAAATAAGCACGTGACCTCCTACACGTGCACCATCAAGGGAGACGACTTAGAAGATTACAAAATCGAGTCGGTTTTGCTGAAAAGGTTTGGAGAAACCATGTCAAAAGGAGAGATGATATGGTATCACAACTTGCCCCCAAATTCTATTGATTCGCTGGCTATGCTTGCAGATCCCTTTATAAAAGCACATGTCGTGGCCATCAAGGTCAAGAATAGAAAATCGGACCTTTTCAAAGTAAAACAAAAAGATAATGAAATGCTCACGGAATTCATGTCGAGGTTTCAAATGGATTGAATGGATATGCCTCCGGTTGTGAAAGATTGGGCGGTTCGGGTGTTCACTTAAGGACTCAACCCCCGAAGCTCCTTGGCTTCACAGTAGTTGAAATAGAATTTGATATAATACCCGGCGGTAACTTTGGCCAATGTCCATAACAGGTACCAATGAAAAATTAGAGTCAAGGACAATCAGCTCGGGGCCCCCTCCCAATCTGTTTATCCCATCAGAACTAATGTTAGGTCTAAGAGAGTCTTCGATCATGAACCAAGACCGAACAGAGATCGGTATCAACCGTAAAGTGGAAGTCAAAGGGGTAGCAGAACTGGAGTAACCCTGTGAGAAATAAAAGAGGAATGATCGGGGCTACAGTAGCCGGGGACTCATGAGCAAAAATGGTTTTGATAGGCCACTCGGGCCCAAGGAAGCACCCTGGTTATCATAATACAACTTCAATGTTGATGCTGCTAGCATCGTATTTACAATCGGGTGCATCAAAGACACCAATTGGCCTCGACCATTGCAGTTCAACCCTACCCAGATAGACCCTAACTTAATGTGTAAGTATCATGGCACTCATGGCCATAGAACCGAAGACTGCCGACATTTAATAGAAGAAGTGGCCCAGTTATTCAACGACGTACATCTCCGGAAATTTCTGAGTGATCGAGCCAAAAATCACTTTAGGAATAGGGACTCTAACAAACATACCGAACAAGAGGAACCTCAACACATCATCAACATGATCATTGGTGGAGTCGACGTCCCCTAAGGACCAATACTAAAGCGCACCAAGGTGTCCATCACAAGGGAAAAATGAACACGAGATTATATCCCGGAGGAAACCATTTTGTTCAACGATGAGGGTGCGGAAGGCATCGTACAACCGCATAATGATGCACTGGTAATATTAGTACTTCTAAATAAATCTCAAGTTAACCGTGTGTTGATTGATCTAGGTAGCTCGGCCAACATCATCAGATCGAGGGTCGTAGAACATTTGGGTCTACAAGACCAAATAGTTCCAGCAGTCCGATTTTTAAACGGATTCAACCTGGCATGCGAAACTACCAAAGGAGAAATAACCCTGCCAGTAAATACCTCTGGGACAATTCAAGATACAAAATTCTATGTGATCGAGGGAGACATAAGGTATAACGCCTTATTCGGAAGACCTTGGGTTCACAACATGAGAGTAGTACCATCAACACTACACTAGGCACTAAAGTTCCCCACTCCGGGGGGGATCAAAATGGTCTACGGGGAGCAGTCGACCGCAAAAGAAATGCTTGCAGTCGATGAAGTGATCCCGATGTCCGCACTCTCGACACCAAAGAACACGGATCCAGTTGGGAGGAAAGAAACCAAATAGAAATCACCAATACAGGTCTTGGCTAAACCGGAGAACAAGGAGCACGCGAGGATGAAGATTACGGAGTCCCTAGGTTGTTCATCGCTCCTTATGATTCTGATGCAACCAAGTCAATGATCGAGGAGCTAAAACAAGTCATCTTGATTGAACAATTTCCCAATCAGAAGGTATACCTGGGCACATGGTTAACTTCGGAGATCAGAAAAAAATTCATTAAATTCCTTATAACTAACATAGATTATTTCTCTTGGTCCCATCTTGATATGACAGGGATCCCACCGGAGATAACCACTCACAAGCTGAGTTTGGACCCAAAGTTCCACCCGGTTAAACAGAAGAAGAGACCTCGGTTCGAAGTCAAGCATGCATTCATCAAAGACGAGGTATCTAAGCTCCATAAATTAGGTTCCATTCGGAAAATTAAATACCCGGACTGGTTAGTTAACGTAGTGGTAGTGCCTTAAAAGGGAAATAAATTAAGAATGTACGTAGATTATAAAGACTTGAACAAAGCATGCTCTAAGGACTATTTTCCTTTGCCTAACATCGTTCGTATGATCGATGCAATGGCCGAGCACGAGATACTCAGTTTTCTCGACACCTACTCCGGGTACAACCAGATTCGGATAGACCCGGGCGATTAAGAAATAACTTCCTTTATCACTAATTTTGGCACCTATTATTACAATGTAATGTTGTTCGGTCTAAAGAACGTCGGTGCCACTTATCAACGCCTAGTAAACCGGATGTTCGAAGAACAAATAGGAAAATCAATGGAAGTTTATATTGACGACATGTTAGTTAAGTCCCTGCGAACAGAGGACCATTTAAAACATTTGCAGGAAACCTTTGACATATTGAAGAGATACAATATGAAGCTGAACTCCAAAAAATGCGCATTCAAAGTCGGGTATGGAAAATTCCTTGGGTTCATGGTGTCCAACCGAGGGATCGAGATCAATCCTAATAAAATCAAAGCTATAGAAGACATCACTGTGGTGGATAGTGTTAAGGTCGTTCGGAGGTTAACCGAGCATATAGCCACCTTGGTCCGGTTCATATCGAGATTGTCTGACAAAAATCATCGATTCTTATCATTATTGAAGAAGAAGAAGAAGAAGAGTAACTTTTCTTGGACCCCCGAATGCCAACAAGCATTGGAAGAACTCAAACGATACATTTTGAGTCCAGCCTTACTCCATACTCTGAAGGCGGATGATCAGTTATACCTATACTTGGCATTATCCGAGGTAGCGGTAAGTGGAGTCCTAGTCCAGGTAGAGGAAGGTATGCAATTTCCTATTTACATTGTTAGTAGAACTCCAGGCGAGGCTGAAACAAGGTATCCTCACCTAGAAAAATTGTCGCTCGCTTTGCTAAGTGCCTCCAGAAAATTGAGGCCGTATTTTCAATGCCACCCTGTATGTGTCGTAACTTCTTACCCATTAATGAACAATATGCACAAACCTGAGCTCTCGGGCCGATTAGCTAAATGGGCCGTAGAAATTAGCGGGTAAGATATCGAATATCGGCCTCGAACCGTCATCAAATCATAAATTTTGGAAGACTTCGTGGCTGACTTTACGCCAGCCTTAAAACCCGAAGTCGAAAAGGAATTGTTGTTATCCTTGGGGACTTCCTCGAGAATCTGGACCCTCTTTATGGATGGTGCTTTGAATGTGAAGGGGTCCGAACTCGGCATCGTGTTGAAGCTTCCTATGGGTAACATAGTCAGGCCATCTATTAGAACTGTGAAACTGACTACCAATGAGGCCAAGTATGAGGCCATGATTGCAGATCTCGAATTGGCTAAAAGCCTTGGGGCTGAGGTGGTCGAAGCTAAGTACGATTTCCTCCTTGGGGTAAATCAAGTTAATGGAATGTTCAAAGTAAAAGAGGAACGAATGCGAAGGTATTTAGAAAAATTGCAGGTAATGATGCATCAATTCAAGGAATGGACCCCTAAGCACGTGCCTCAAGATCAAAATAGTGAGGCCGACGCTCTGGCTAACTTGGTGTCACTGGTTGATGACGATGAACTCAGCTCAGGAACACTTGTATAGATTATGAAATCAGAACTGGAGGAAGGCCACACAGAAATAAATTCAATAAGCTTAACTTGGGATAGGACAAACAAGTAGATAGACTATTTAAAGACTAGGAAGTTGCCCTCGGATCCTAAAGAATCAATAGCTCTACGCACGAAAGCGGACAGGTTTAGCCTATCCGAAGGTACTCTGTTTAGAAAAACATTCGACAACCCACTCGCCATATGCTTGGGGCTGGGAGACACCGGATATGTCTTCCGAGAAGTTCACAAAGGAACCTACAGAAACCATTCGGGGACAGAATCTTTAGTTCGAAAAATAATCAGGGCCGACTATTACTGGATCGATATGGAGAATGATGAAAAGTACTTTGTACGAAGATGCGACGGTTGTCAAAGACACGCACTGATGATCCATCAACTCGGAGAGCTACTACATTCGGTTTTGTCCCCATGGCCATTCATGAAGTGGGGAATGGACATCATCGGTCCCTGTTGTGGGCACCTGGTAAAGCTCAATTCATACTATTTATGATCGATTATTTCTCAAAATGGGTCGAAGCTCAAGCGTTCAAGAAGTTACGGGAAAAAGAAGTCATTGACTTTGTTTGGGACCACATAATATGTAGGTTTAAGATACCGGTCGAGATAGTGTGTGATAACGGGAAGTAGTTCATCGGCAGCAAGGTAAACAAGTTTTTCGAAGATCACAAGATTAAAAAGATCTTGTCAACACCCTATCACCCTATTGGGAATGGACAGGCGGAATAAACGAACAAGACCATACGTCAAAACCTAAAAAAGAGATTGACCGATGCAAAGGGAAATGGAAGCAAATTCTACCCGAAGTCTTGTGGGCAACCGTACAACCTCGAAATCTAGTACCGGGGCTACTCCATTTTCATTGTTCTACAGTGGCGAAGCACTAATACCGATCGAAGTGGGAGAATTGAGCCTCAAGGTCTCATATACGACTGAAGAATCAAATGGGTGAGGCCATGAGAACGAGCCTGGAACTATTGGATGAAAGGCGCGAAGCTGCCCAATTCTTGTTGGCCGCCCAGAAACAGCAAATATAAAGGTATTAAAACGAAAGAGCCAATTTGCGACACTTCAAGATCGGAGAGTTGGTGTTAAGAAAAGTAAGTTGCACACCCGGAACCTGAATGAAGGGAAGCTAGGGCCAAATTGGGAAGGACTATATCGAGTCATCGGGATTATCGGCAAAGGCTCGTACAAACTTGAAGAAGGAAACAGTGCACATCTACCAAACAACTGGAACGTGACGCACTTAAAACAGTACTACTGCTAAGGTACAATATCATTTACCATTTTTATAATATTATGAATTAGAATAACACTTGCAGGCAATAGCCAAAGGAAAATGTGACTATTAGGTCTGAAAGCGCGCATTTGCCTTTTTTTCCCTTGAATCGGTTTTGTCCCAAATGGGTTTTCCGGCAAGGTTTTTAATGAGGCAACAGTAAATCGTGCTAAATTAGCTTTGAAGATCAGTTTCAAATCGTAGTCAATAATCATATCAACAGTATCCGAGCCCTCTCAAGATCGACCTCGAATACTGGGGGCCATCACCCTCGGGTTAGACTTCATAGCAAGGAAAGAAGGAAATTTCGTACTTGAACAGCTTAGGCTCGGTGGTTAGGATTTATTGTAAGGGCCAAATGGTCAAGTGAACCATGCTCGCGTATGCCATCTTAGCCATAATCAAGCTTTTACATGCTTTCAATTATGTACTTTACACCCAGAAATGAAAGAAAACTCCCACCTTGCTATTATATATTTTTGCCTCTTAAAGATTGAGCCTAAGGGCTATACCTATGCATGGACTATCGAGCCCAAGGGCAACCCCTATCCGAGCCTAAGGGATATCCCTATTCGAGGACTATCAAGCCCAAGGTCTACCCTCGCTTGGGGACTGTCGTCCGAAATAAGTTCGGGCAACTCGGGCTATCAAATCTCGGGCGCACAAAACCTATTAGGTAGTGCCTAAACCCAAAAGGCTACGGCCACAGTAAAAAAGGTTGAGAGACGTTCGAAGCTCGTAATCAAAACATAAGGCCTTCATATAAATCCAAAACCTGCTATGAGGTTACCCTCAGCAAAGGAATCGTCTAAAAACACTTAAGAATCTTGGGTAAACTTCCGGTTACTCTGACTTATTCAAAGCCTCGAGCAAATAGAGTTGCATAAAAGTCAAGCTCTGTTCGGACCTCCGAAAAGCAAATAATTTATTACTACATTTAATTCTATGCTAAGGCATTAGAAATATTTGCAAGAACAGAAAATATGCTAAAACAAGTGAAGACTCAAAATTGCCAAAAAGGGAAAAAGTTATATATTCTGAAATGTCTTTACAAAGACCCAACAAAAACGGCCTCAAAATAAATAAAACATATACACAACACAAAAAAATAATTCTAAGGCATTTATGCCTGATCTTCGTCGGGGCCCTATTTGGCGCCAAAGTCGTCGGAGCCTTCGGATTCCTCGGAACCTTCAGAGTCCTCTGCACCCTCGGGCTCATAAAGTTTCTTTGCCTTGGCCTCAAGCTTCTTAGCCTCCTCTATCTCGGCTGACAGGTCGAAGCCTCGAGCATGGATCTCTTCAAGGGTTTCCCTTCGGGACAACCGCCTCATATATTCAGCATTGGTCTTTAGGCGGGCCTCAGCTGCTTTGACATCAGCCTTATACTGGGCCACCATCTCTTCGGTATCGGCGTAAGTTGTGTTTAACTTGGAATTTATTGCCTCATATTCCTTACTGAGGGCGTCCCGTTCTGTTAAAGCCGAGATCAGGTATGCTCGGAGTTCGTCCTTCAGTTGGGACCGCTTGTCGGCTTTCTCCTTGGCGACCCAAAGTTGAACCTGTACCGATGCTAGCTTTGCCTGGGCGGTTTCCTTCTCCGAAGCTAGCCAGTCTTTAGAATTAGCAGTGGTGCTAAGAGGCATGGGAGACAAGGTACTGTATCCTAAAGAAATGAGGTCAGAATCTAGCAAAAGAAGTCAGGAATTTTGGTGTGAATTTCTTAATGACTGTGGGCATATAACGGCATATAAGAAGTGTTGGTTCCCCAAGTACACGCAAGTATACGTAGCCTTCAAGTAATAAAGTAACTCGAAAGTCGGATGTCTAACCCACAGAGACTTAGATTAATCGTTAACTAAGTAAACTTAAATTAATTTACTGTCCAAGATAATAAAAAATATTATTTTTTTACTAAACTACTTTTGCAGAAATTAAACAAGAAATTAGATAAATTAATTAGGAGCAAACGATTATGGTTGGATTTTAATCAAAGGAGATGAAGATTCCAGGGTTGTGGTCGGTTTTTCAATCTTATTGATTTCGTAATTACACATGTTAATCCGAATTATCTATAATTGCTAGTCGACTGGATCATTTATATAAATAGCATGTTCCCACAATACTATTCGTCTATCCATAATATGTCAACCCTATATTCATATGGTATTGAATTTATCATGAATGAATGTAATACGGTATTCATCTTAGCAAGAATGTTAGGTATATTCCTATCCTAACCGCGAAATCTTTCCCCGAGCCACGGGTTCAGAAACAAGCTCTCTCTAATTCTACTCTAATCTAAACACAGCTTTCCCAAGCATAACATAGATAGTAAATAGAATTCAACTGCTGGCCAAACAATTAAGCAATTATGCACAGAATTAGAGAAACAACCAAAAACGATAACTCGAATTAACGGTGATGTAATTAATAAACTTCAATATTCATGACAACCACAACCCTAAAACGTAAAGTTTAGCTCCACATAGATATGGTAGCGAAACAACAATTCATCCAAAGAAACATAAAGATTACTAAGTTTGATGGAAGAAATATGGAATATGATGAATTCCGCCCTCCACGGCGGCTCTGTGCTCTCCCTTGGTCCAAAGTATGTTCGATCCCCCACAAAAATAGGTTTAGAACACCTTTTATACATGTTGGAGATGTTTAGGGTTGAAATTCCCTAGTCCCAGCCAAATTAGGACAAAATCTGCCCTTTGGTGTCTCGCTTGGCGCCTGGCGCCAACCAGGACAACAAACTTTTTGGTCTTATGTCTTTGGCGTTTTGGTTGGTGCCTAGCGCCAACCTGGACAGTGAATATTTTAGCATGCTCTCAACGGCATTTTGGTTGGTGCCTAGCGCCAACCTGGGCACCAAACTTATACTCCCTCCAAATTATTCTCTTTTTTACGCCAATTTGCATGCAAACTCCCCAAATCACTTCAAGTTGATTCCTATACATATAAATAACATTATTAAGCTCGAGTCACAAATATTTACACCAGATTTAACAAGATCGAGGTATAATACAAGGCAAATTACATGCAAAAACATGGATTTTAGCCAAACATTAGCAAGATTCTACAAGTATAGGTTTGTTATCTGTTAAAGAAAGGTTACCTTACTGATCTATTTGGTGATAAAGGTAAACAATTTTATATGAAGAATAGAGAAGAACCGCCGAAGCCTCCATCACCAAAAAGGACGTCAAACATCATAACCGAGGGTGAAGAGGTCAGTGGAGTAACATAAATGTCGGCGAAAGGACAGCTAAAATATTTGTAACGCATGGAAAATGTATTCGACAAAATACTGATGGGGGAGAGAATAAAATTTGATGATGAAGATGCCGATGGATTTTTCATACCCCACAATGATGCATTGGTAGTTTCTCTATTTGTTCATGATACTGATGTGAAACGAGTTTTAATTTATCCACGTAGCTTAGTAAACATTATGCTGTTATGAGTTGTTAATGAAATGCAAGAAATGGATCGGATAATATCCAAAACTCGATATATGTCCGAGTTCGACAATTCAAGTGTAATAACCAAAGACGAGATTATGCTGTCAACTTTCACAGAAGGGGTGGTGAAACACACTAAATTTCAAATGGTAGAAGCTAACATGGCTTATAACATAATTTTATGAAGACCATGGATTCATGAATTGGATGCAGTACCTTCAATGTTTCATCAACTTATTAATGGAGAATCCGACAGATTAGGGAAACCAACGAGCAACACGAGAAACCAATAAGGTAGCTATTGCAAGTGGGGAAACCAATAATATAGAATAAAACTAGCAATTACAGTGCAAAGGTGAGGAAACAATTGAACCCTCATCAATTGCAGTATCAGGCACTCGTATCGAAGTTGATATAGACGGAAGGTCTGATCTGACCTAGAAACTAGAGGAAAATGATACAATCAAAACAAAATCGGAGGAGCTCGAACTTGTAATCCTATTCGTCCACTGGCCCGAGAGAAAAGTTGACGAGCGTAAAATACACACTTAAATATGCTCTCTAGTCGAATATAGTATAATATAATATCGTATCCACAGGTATTGGAGTTAAATAATATTTTTGCAGTTTATAGCTTGATTTATATCCAAGATGAAAAACAATTGGGATTTATGTGATTAAAATTAAAATTAACTAAGTATCTAACTTATTAACGAATGAAACTCGAACAAAAGTAAGAAAGGAAGATATCAATGAGAGAAAATAGGGATCGATTGGATAGGTGCAAAATAAATGTCTGGGATTTAACTCTAGCTAATTCACTTCTAATGTTCAAGTGAGTCTTTCGAATTCACTCAATTATTAGTTCAAACATTTAGTAGAAACTCCTCTCTCGATTAAGTCTCAGCCTCACAATATGAACCAATTTAAGCTCAGTAAAGATAATAAGCAAGAATTCGTAGTGGATTGGTATTTAGGAGAACCTCTCTCAATTATCCTCCTAACTAGGGTTAAATAATAATTCAATTAGCCTCTTTCGATTACTAAGAAGAATTAATGAACTCAACCAAGAATATAATGCAACGATATCACAAGTTTTGCCTCTCTCGATTGCATGAACATGTGAATATAGATGCAACAATTGAATCATTCAAAACTATTCAATACATAAAAACTAGAGTTTTAATCCACAAAAAAAATATCAATACACCAAATCCATCAAACCTAAATCCATAGATATGGAGTAATTAATCACAAATAAGTTTAAGTTAAAGGAAAGCATAAACGATCCAAACTCTTGTCTTGAGTGAGGATTGAATGATGAAATCCTTGTGCTCTTGCTTCTCCCACTTCTCCTTAGCCTCTTTAGGTCTTAGATGTGTCAAAAGTCCCAAAAGTATTGTTTTTTCATGTATATATACCAAGTAGGGTCGGGCCCAAATGAATATACATTCTCTTATGAGAAATAGGACTCTTTCTGGAATAGGACGTGCGCAGCCGCGCACCTGGGAGTGTGCTTGCGCATATGGCCGCGCACTTTGACCAGAACACTGCCTAACTTGTGCGCCCAGCGCGCTCTCGCACCAGGGTAGCCTCTGAACTTTGCCAAGTTCTAACATAAATTTACACTGCTGCATCGCACTAGGGTATTTTTTCATTAGTTGATTCTTCCTTGAATTTTGACGTCCAGCAGTGATCCTCGACCCCCGAACACGATCCGGGCTTATTCCTTTGGAATTTTACTCAGACTTCAAAGCTCTAAATAACTCGAATTAGTTCCACAATATCTACATAACTCGAAATCACTCCTACAAGGTATGAAACACACAATTAGTGCAAAACACTAGCGATCAAAAGCTCAACTCAATTAAAGTGCAGTAAATTAGAGTGCAATAAGCAACTAAAACACGCAGTTATAGCCTACTATCAACACCCCACACTTAAACCATTGCTCGTTATCGAGCAATCAAACTACACTTCATACTGACACGACCTCATTACACAACTCTCATAACTCATCATACCAAGAGTATTAAAAATAGATTAAGCACAATAGTGTAATATCCTAACCTCAACATTTGACTCGCAAGTACCACGCATTATTTACAACTCACTCACTTACTCTAAATTAGAGGTCAATGATATTACCTTTCCTTCATGAATCAAGTGCCCTCACACAACAATAGAGAGTAGTTCCACACATCATAGAAATTAAGAACAATTAGGAACTCAAGATAGAAAGAATTTGCTCACTCTCATAAACAACATTAATATTCTACAAAAGATGAACCATAGGCTTGCCCGTAGTATACTACTCTACTAATTCGAGCTCATTCAGTCAAGGATCAAGGAGGACTTTAATTGGTTGTAATTTAGGCTGCGAGATTGGTAGGATACATTTAGATAGTGACTACACCACTCTAAGCATTTTAATACATACATTTGATTTTCTTTTCAAAACCCCACACTTATGTCAAACCAAGACTCCACTTTCACATCAATATATATTAAATCCCAACTTCTTTAAGCACAATTACATCAAGAGTCACCATTTGTCAATGAATAATTTTCACAACAATACAACTATGTATTTCTTTTCTTTTTCAATTTAAGTGGCTCTTACTTTTTCAAAACAATGCACCTTTCTCCTTATTTCATTAGTTTCACTCAAAAGTCAAACCACTCACCCCACACTTCAACTTTTGCAAAGTTCATAATAAATTTAAGTGTTCACGAGAGGTAAATGGTTCAAATAAATAGTCAATTTAAACAAATGGGTAAGGCTTGTAATGTAGTTTCCAAAGAAACAGGATTATAGGCTCAAAGGGGTTAACTAAGATACATAACAATTAGGTGGGTAAAAGCATATAACTGGTTCAACAAAGAAATGCCTATATCACTTCCAAGACTAAATAAAACTACTATTTCGCTTTGTAAACACACGGGGCAAGTCCTAGACATCAAATATAATGAACAAAATGACACAAACCTCACACACATATGGCACATAACGCACTCCGGATTAGACTATCAAGACACGTTAGTCAAAGCAGCTAAGCAAGGTTAAGATCACACAATTTAAAGTACTTACACAAGAGTCAAAAACTGAGCCTAAGTGTCACAACTAAAGCACTCACTATTCTCAAGTCATAACAAAGTTAAGAGATATTGCTTCCAATTCAAATCATAGCACAAGGTTTTCTACTATTCTACAAAATAAAAATTAACTACACCCGGTTCAAACAAACCATTGAAAAAGAACCACGACACAAAGAAAAACCAAGGGGGATTTAATACAGTACCTAACACGAGAATATTTATTTTTTGTCTTTTTCTTTCGACTTTAATCGTTCAAGAAACCTGTCGAATGATATTCATCGTCGGGAAAAATCAAAAAAATTCAAATATTTTTATATTTTGTTTTTTGTTTCGAAATTGTTTCTTCTAACTATTAAAAATCAAAGCAAACTAAAACTAATATACATACAATATACAAATACAAATATCTCCCACCCCACACTTTAAGTTGTGGCATAACCCCATGACACACAATTAAAAAGCAAGAGGTAAAGGAAACTTCCCTGAATTTTCTTCTTATCCGAGAACTTATGAACTCCACCCCTAATTCTGAATCCATTCCTCATTTCCGCTCCTTGGGATTTTTGGTGGAGCTCATTAATCCCAATTCTGTTGACGATACCTACAAGACCCGCTCTTTTCTTTCTTTCTCATCATCATCTTGAGCAGTGAATTGCTCGTTCATGATGATCCTTAACTTGTTTCTGTATTCTTTCACAGGATCAATCCATACATATTCCTGTAAATCCCAAAAAATAATTCCACATGATCAATGTTAGAATAAGAACACAAAGACGAAAGGTCAAGTGAATATTCCTCTGGTATGTCCATGACCATTTGTTTCTCATTTTCCTCTACTACATGTTGCAGATGTGGAAAGATGGATGAGGGTTTGAACTCTTCTTCTGTTGCTTCATATTTAACCAAAGCCTTATTTTCGATCATCTGAGTTGAATCAGAGTCTTCTTGTACCGTGGAAATCTCCCTTTGAACCTGCTCATCTTCTTGAGTAGGCTCATTTTCGCAGGGTATCACCTCCATATATTCATCATCACAACGCAAAGAGCTTTTTGAAAGTGTACTTATTATTTGACTTACTTGCACAGTTAGGTTGTTAATGGCTTCATCATCTTGTATAAATCTCTCTTCCACCTTATTTATGAAGTTATACATAAGCTCTTCTAAGCTACCAATCTCCCCTTGAGGTGGTTGTCTCACTTCGCTTCCATTCAAGTTATAATAGGGTATCCATCACAACCAGAGTCAAGATTGTGCCCATATGAATCCTCATACCTGTACAGACTAGAAACAGAGTGAGACTCTTCAAAATACAAATCATAGGAAGAATACATACCTGCTTGACAGTCAAACCATAGATGATTTCCAAAACATATAGTAGACCGCTGATAATATTCAGCTGCTAACTCTTCAACCATTTTCTTAGGCTGATTGTTCTCCATCTTCACAACATTTAGAGTTCAATTTCTACAGTATCTTCTCCAACTTGTTAGGTACTACAAAACAAATCTTGAGAAAAAGTTAACTAATAAAGAAAATAAAATAGAAAGGGTAAAAGAAAAAAATAAAACTAAAACATAATTCCTGAATTAACACTACAAACTATTACCAAAACTATTGATTGCCAATCCCCGTCAACGGCGCGAAAATTTGACGAGCACAAACAACACACTTAAATATGATCGCTTGTCGAATATAGTATAATATAATATTGTATCCACAAGGATTGAAGTTAAACATTATTTTCGTAGTTTATAGCTTGATTGCTATCCAAGATATTCAACAATTGAGATTTATGTGATTAAAACTAAAATTAACTAAGAGTCTAACTTATTGACGAATGACACTCGAACAAAAGTAAGCAGGGAAGATATCAATGAGAGAAAATAGGGATTGATTGGATAGATGCAAAATAAATATCTGGGATTCAACTCTAGTTAATTTACTTCTAATGTTCAAGTGACTCTCTCGAATTCACTTAATTATTAGTTCAAATATTTAGTAGAAACTCCTCTCTCGATTAAGTCTCAACCTCACAATATGAAGCAATTTAAGCTCAGTGAAGATATGCAAGAATTCGTAGTGGATTGGTCTTTAGGAGAATCTCTCTCGATTATCCTCCTAACTAGGGTCAAATAATAATTCAATTAGCCTCTTTCGATTACTAAGAAGAATTAATGAACTCAACCAAGAATATAATGCAACGATATCACAAGTTAAGCCTCTCTCGATTACATGAACATGTGAATATAGATGCAACAATTGAATCATCCAAAACTATTCAATACATAAAAACTAGAGTTTTAATCCACAAAAAAAATATCAATACACCAAATCCATCAAACCTAACTCCATAGATATGGAGTAATTAATCACAAATAAGTTTAAGTTAAAGGAAAGCATAAACGATCCAAACTCTTGTCTTGAGTGAGGATTGAATGATGAAATCCTTGTGCTCTTGCTTCTCCCACTTCTCCTTAGCCTCTTTAGGTCTTAGATGTGTCAAAAGTCCCAAAAATACTATTTTTTCATGTATATATACCAAGTAGGGTCGGGCCCAAATGAACATACAATCTCCTATGCGAAATAGGACTCTTTCTGGAATAGGACGTGCGCGGCCGCGCACCTGGGAGTGTGCTCGCGCATATGGCCGCGCACTTTGACCAGAACACTGCCTAACTTGTGCGCCCAATGCGCGCTCGCACCAGGGTAGCCTCTGAACTTTTCCAAGTTCTAACATAAATTTACACTGCTGCGTCGCACTAGGGTAATTTTTCAGTAGTTGATTCTTCCTTGAATTTTGACGTCCAGCAGTAATCCTCGACCCCCGAACACGATCCGGGCTTATTCCTTTGGGATTTTACTCAGACTTCAAAGCTCTAAATAATTCGAATTAGTTTCACAATATCTACATAACTCGAAATCACTCCTACAAGGCATAAAACATATAATTAGTGCAAAACACTAGCGATCGAAAGCTCAACTCAATTAAAGTGCAGTAAATTAGAGTACGATAAGCAACTAAAACACGCAGTTATAGCCTACTATCAACACCCCACACTTAAACCATTGCTCGTTCTCGAGCAATCAAACTACACTTCATACTGACACGACCTCATTACACAACTCTCATAACTCATCATACCAAGAGTATTAAAAATAGATTAAGCACAATAGTGTAACATCCTAGCCTCAATATTTGACTCGCAAGTACCACGCATTATTTACAACTCACTCACTTACTATAAATTAGAGGTCAATGATATTACCTTTCCTTCATGAATCAAGTGTCATCACACAACAATAGAGAGTAGTTTCACACACCATAGAAATTAAGAACAATTAGGAACTCAAGATAGAAAGAATTTGCTCACTCTCATAAACAACATTAATATTCCACAAAAGATGAACCATAGGCTTGCCCGTAGTGTACTAATCTACTAATTCGAGCTCATTCAGTCAAGGATCAAGGAGGACTTTAATTGGTTGTAATATAGGCTGCGAGATGGGTAGGATACATTTGGATAGTGACTACACCACCCTAAACACTTTAATACATACATTTGATTTTCTTTTCAAAACCCCACACTTATGTCAAACCAAGACTCCACCTTCACATCCATATATATTAAATCCCAACTTCTTTAAGCACAATTACATCAAGAGTCACCATTTGTCAATGAATAATTTTCACAATAATACAACTATATATTTCTTATCTTTTTCAATTTAAGTGGCTCTTACTTTTTCAAAACAATGCATCTTTCTCCTTATTTCATTCGTTTCACTCAAAAGTCAAACCACCCAACCCACACTTCAACTTTTGCAAAGTTCATAATAAATTTAAGTGCTCACGAGAGGTAAAAGGTTCAAATAAATAGTCAATTTAAACAAATGGGTAAGGCTTATAATGTAGTTGCCAAAGAAACAGGATTACAGGCTCAAAGGGGTTAACTAAGATACATAACAATTAGGTGGGTAAAACCATATAACTGGTTCAACAAAGAAATGCCTATATCACTTCCAAGACTATATAAAACTACTATTTCGCTTTGCAAACATACGGGGCAAGTTCTAGACATCAAATGTAATGCACAAAATGACACAAACCTCACACACATATGGCACATAACGCACTCCGGATTAGACTATCAAGACACTTTAGTCAAAGCAGCTAAGCAAGGTTAAGATCACACAATTTAAAGTACTTACACAAGAGTCAAAAACTGAGCCTAAGTGTCACAACTAAAGCACTCACTATTCTCAAGTCATAACAAAGTTAAGAGATATTGCTTCCAATTCAAATCATAGCACAAGGTTTCCTACTATTCTACAAAATAAAAACTAACTACACCCGGTTCAAACAAATCATTGAAAAAGAACCACGATACAAAGAAAAACCAAGGGGGATTTAATACACTACCTAACAAGAGAATATTTATTTTTTGTCTTTTTCTTTCGACTTTAATCGTTCAAGAAACCTGTCGAATGATATTCATCGTCGGGAAAAATCAAAAAATTTCAAATATTTTTATGTTTTGTTTTTTTTTTAAAATTATTTCTTCTAACTATTAAAAATCAAAGAAAACTAAAACTAATATACATACAATATACAAATACAAATATCCCCCACCCCACACTTTAAGTTGTGGCATATCCCCATGACACACAATTAAAAAGCAAGAGGTAAAAGAAACTTCCCTGAATTTTCTTCTTTTCCGAGAACTTATGAACTCCACCCCTAATTCTGAATCCATTCCTCATTTTCGCTCCTTGGGATTTTTTGTGGAGCTCATTAAGCCCAATTCTGTTGAGGATACCTACAAGACCTGCTCTTTTCTTTCTTTCTTATCATCATCATGAGCAGTGAATTGCTCGTTCATGATGATCCTTAACTTGTTTCTGCATTCTTTCACAGGATCAATCCATACATATTCCTGTAAATCCCAAAAAATAAATCCACATGATTAATGTTAGAATAAGAACACAAAGACGAAAGGTCAAGTGAATATTCCTCTGGTATGTCCACGACCATTTGTTTCTCATTCTCCTCTACTACATGTTGCAGATGTGGAAAGGTGGATGAGGGTTTGAACTCTTCTTCTCTTTCTTCATATTCAACCAAAGCCTTATTTTCGATCATCTGAGTTGAATCAGAGTCTCCTTGTACCGTGGAAATCTCCCTCTGAACCTGCTCATCTTCTTGAGTAGGCTCATTTTCGCAGGGTATCACCTCCATTTTTCTGGCTTCATCATCTTGTGTAAATCTCTCTTCCACCTTATTTATGAAGTTATGCATAAGCTCTTCTAAGCTACCATTCTCCCCTTGAGGTGGTTGTCTCACTTCGCTTCCATTCAAGTTATAATAAGGGTATTCATCCCAACCAGAGTCAAGATTGTGCCCATATGAATCCTCATACCTGTATAGACTAGAAACAGAGTGAGACTCTTCAAAATACAAATCATAGGAAGAATACATACCTGCTTGACAGTCAAACCATACATGATTTCCAAAACATATAGCAGACCGCTGATAATATTCAGCTGCTAACTCTTCAACCGTTTTCTTAGGCTGATTGTTCTCCATCTTCACAATATTTAGAGTTCAATATCTACAGTATCTTCTCCAACTTGTTAGGTACTACAAAACAATTCTTGAGAAAAAGTTAAGTAATAAAGAAAATAAAATAGAAAGGGAAAAAGAAAAAAATAAAACTAAAACATAATTCCTGAATTAACACTACAAACTATTTCCAAAACTATTGATTGCCAATCCCCGTCAACGGTGCGAAAACTTGACGAGCGCAAACAACACACTTAAATATGATCGCTTGTCGAATATAGTATAATATAATATTGTATCCATAAGGATTGGAGTTAAACAATATTTTCATAGTTTATAGCTTGATTGCTATCCAAGATGTTCAACAATTGAGATTTATGTGATTAAAACTAAAATTAACTAAGAGTTTAACTTATTGACAAATGACACTCGAACAAAAGTAAGCAGGGAAGATATCAATGAGAGAAAATAGGGATTGATTGGATAGATGCAAAATAAATATCTGGGATTCAACTCTACTTAATTCACTTCTAATGTTCAAGTGACTCTCTCGAATTCACTTAATTATTAGTTCAAATATTTAGTAGAAACTCCTCTCTCGATTAAGTCGCAACCTCACAATATGAACCAATTTAAGCTCAGTGAAGATATGCAAGAATTCGTAGTGGATTGGTCTTTAGGAGAATCTCTCTCGATTATCCTCCTAACTAGGGTCAAATAATAATTCAATTAGCCTCTTTAGATTACTAAGAATAATTAATGAACTCAACCATTAAGATAATGCAACGATATCACAAGTTATGCCGCTCTCGATTACATAAACATGTGAATATAGATGCAACAATTAAATCATCCAAAATGATTCAGTACATAAAAACTAGAGTTAAATTCCACAAACAAATATCAATACACCAAATCCATCAAACCCTAAAGAAAACTACTCCATAGATATGGAGTAATTCATCAAAAATAAGTTTAAGTTAAATGAAAGCATAAACAATCCAAACTCTTGTCTTGAGTGAGGATTGAATGATGAAATCTTTGTGCTCTTGCTTCTCCCACTACTCCTTAGCCTCCTTATGTCTTAGATGTATCAAAAGTTCCAAAAATACTATTTTTCATGTATATATACCAGGTAGAGTCGGGCCCAAACGAACACACCTTCTTCTATGCGAAATAGGACTTTTTCGGAATAGGACGTGTGCGGCCGCGCACCTGGGAGTGTGCTCGCGCATATGGCGGCACACTTTGGCCAGAACACTGCCTAACTTGCGCGCCCAGTGCGCGCTCTCGCACCTGGGTAGCCTCTGAACTTTGCCAATTTCTAACACAAATTTACATTGTTGCGTCGCACAGTGTGTCGCACTAGTGTAGTTTTCAGCAGTTGATTCTTCCTTGAATTTGCCGTCCAGTAGTGATCCTCGACCCCCGAACACGATCCCTACTTATTCCTTTGATATTTTACTCAGATTTCAAATCTCCAAATAATTCGAATTAGTTTCACAATATCAACATAACTCAGAATCACTCCTACAAGGCATAACACACACAATTAGTGCAAAACACTAGCGATTGAAAGCTCAACTCAATTAAATTACAGAATATTAGAGTGCGCTAAGCAACTAAAACACGCAGTTATAGCCTACCATCAAAAGTCTATGTTTGGAACAAATCTTAGCTCAGAGCTAAAATGTAAGTTAATTAAATTTTACGAGTTAACTCTGATTACTTTGCTTGGTCGCATACAGACATGGCAGATATACCACCGAAAGTGATGACTCACAAACTTAATGAAGACCCATTATACCCTCTGGTGAAGCAAGGAAGAGGAAACAACGTGCTTTCAAAAATCAAGTAATACAAGAAGAGGTAAGTAAACTCTTGAAAATCGATTCCATTCGTGAGATAAAATATCCTAAATGGCTAGCAAATAATAGCATAGTTCCTAAAAAGAATGGTAAATGGCGAGTATGTGCAGGCTATACTAATTTGAATAAAGCATGTCCTAAAGATTTATTTTCTTTACCGCATACTGATCAATTAATTAATTCTACTGGTGACGATGATCTTATAAGTTTCTTAGATACTTATTCTTGATATAATCAAATTAAAATGGATCCGAAGACGAAGAAAAAACATCTTTATTATAAACAAGGGGACCTATTACTACATGGTTATGCCCTTTGGTGTAAAGGATGTTGGAGCCATGTACCAAAGGTTGGTAACAAAAATGTTCCAAGAACATTTAGGGAAGACTATAGAAGTGTACATTGAATACATGTTAGTGAAATTAACACAAGCAGAAGATCATCTCAAGCATTTGAAAGAAATAATTGCAATTCTTCGAAAATACAACATGAAGTTAAATCCAGAGAAATGTGCATTCGACGTGGCATCAAGTAAGTTTTTAGGATTCCTTGTTTCTAATAGAGGAATCGAGGTGAATCCAGCTCAAATCAAAGTTATTGATGAAATCCCAAATATACATATAAGCAAAAAATAAGTACAGAAACTCACGGGAAGAACCTTGGGGAGATTCATATCCATATCCCCAAAATGTATTTCAAATTATTGTCATTACTGAAAAAGTAGAACAAGTTTTAATGAACAGATGAATGCTAACAAGCATTGTAAGATTTGAAAACCTATTTCTCAATACAACCTTTCCTATCAAAACAAATGGAGGGGGAAATGTTGCTCATTTACTTGTCGTATCTGAAGTATCGGTGAGTGTATTTTTTGTTCGGAAGAAAAAGGTGCGCAATCTCCGATCTATTACGTTAGTAAAGTATTGTTAGAAGCTGAGACAAGATATCCGTGATTAGCAATAATAATGGCATCAAGAAAATTATGACCCTACTTTTAATGTCACCGCATATATGTTATGAAAACTTCTCCATTGCGTAATATTTTACATAAGCATGAGTTGTCAGGAAAATTAGATAAATGGATAATAAAACTTAGTGAAAAATGATATTATTTATCAATCATGTACTTCCATAAAGTCACATGTTCTAGCAGATTTTGTAGTAAATTTTAGCTCGATCCTAACTCCTGAAGCTGAAAAAGAGGTACGTATCACTATCGGCCCTAGTCTGGGAACTTGAACCTTAATCATGGATGGATCTGCTAAATAAAGGGAGAAAGTTTGGGTATTGTTTTAATTGCACCTAACGGGTAAATCATTAGACAAGTAATACAATATTACCCAATTACTAATAATAAGGTCGAATATGAGGCAGTTCTTGCAAGATTGAATCTCGCAAGAGAAATGGGAATCGGGAAAATCGAAATTAAAAGTGATTCTCATCTGGTAATTAACCAAATGCAAGGAAATTTCTCATTTGGCAGTTAACCAGATGCAAGAAAATTATGTAGCATGATAAACATAAATGCAACAATACCCGGTAATGGTACGAAGATTATTATACCAGTTCCGAGAATTGAAAGTTATTCAAATCCCATGAGAGGAAAATGCAGAAGCAGGTGCACTAGCAAACATGGGATAAGTAGTAGACTTAACCAACTCTAAAAATTCAATAGTGGTGCATCTATTTCACTCGTCGCTCGATCAACCAAAAAGCGAGGTAAACTTTGATATCTTAACATGGGATTGGAGAAATAAATTTGTAAATTATTTGCAACATGAAATATTGCCTAAAGATGAAAAGCAATCTCAACACCTACAAATACAAGTTGATCGTTGTTGTTTGGTAGAAGGGAATTTATAACAAAAATATTTACTGATCCCTTGGCTAAATGTCTCGGCCCTGAACAAACTAAATATATAACGCGAGAAGTGCATGAAGGATATTGTAGCAATCACACAGGTGGTAGGTCATTGGTATAAACATTTATAAGAGTTAGATATTATTGGCCATTAATTGAAGAAGAGACAGAAAAATTTGTGAAAAAATGTAATAAGTGTCAACAGTGTGCAAATCAATTGCATCAGCCAGCAGAGCGATTACATTCGGTGCTCGCACCGTGGCTGTTTATGAATATGAGGATGGATATTGTAGGTACATTAATACAAGCACCGGAAAAGGTAAGATTTTTGCTAATTTTGACTAATAATTTTTTTAAGCGGGTAGAAGGATGTGCCTTCAAGCAGGTACAAAAAAATGAAGTCATAGACTTTGTTTGAAGAAATATAATTTGCTCATTTGGAATTCCAAAAACAAAATCACATGTGATAATGGTCCGCAATTTATTGGTGAAAAACCTACTGAATTTTTTGAAAGTTAGAAAATTGAGAGAATAAATGTGTCACCATATCATCCCGGTGCTAATAGGAAAGCAGAGTCGACAAACAAGATAATTATCAACAATTTGAAAAAGTGCTTGGAAGTATTAGCAGTAGTGCTATGGACCTACAGAACCACATCAAAAAACAAGTAGGGGTGAAACACCTTTCTCACGTGTTTACAGTACTAAAGCTTTGATTCCATTGGCGATAGAAGAGCCAAGTCTGAGATATAATCACGTAACTAAGCTATCAAATGAAGAAGCACTACGAACAAATTTGGATATGGAAGAGGAGCAAAGTGAGTTAGCTTTAATATGAATAGCAACTCAAAAGCAAAGAATATAGTGATATTATAATTGAAGGGAAAACTTACGACATTTTAAAATTAGAGACTTTGTTCTTAGAAAGGTGTTCTAGTCTACGCAAGCAGTTAACTCAGCCAAATTATGTCCGATCTGGGAAGGTCTGTATCGATTTCGTGGCATGGCTGGAAAGGGAGCATATGAGATGGAACCCATGGACAAAAAAGTGCTATCTTCAAGTTGGAATATTGTACACTTAAAGAAGTATTACTTCTAAAAGAAACACCCACGGTCAGGTATCATTTTAATCAATTAATTATTTATTCATATAATTTTTAGTAACATTTTTAGATGATAGGAGCAATACTAACCCAGACCAAATGATGATAATAAACCCAAAAAGACACGCGAAATACTTAATTATTCTCGGCCAAGGTTACAATAATTCTGACGAAAAGGATTAAGTAGAGTCTTCATCTACAAAGCCCTGAGTCCCATGCATACATGCTTTTCAAGAAAAGGACCAAGGAAAGGAGTTAAATCCTTCGATGCTCTAGTGTTCAAGTTCTATTACTTAAGACTCAAATATTTGGAGGACTATATATGGTCTCATCTCGAGAAGAATTCAAAGAATAAGTGAACAGTGAAGAATTTCAAGAAGATTCAAGAAATTTTAATTCATGTTTAGTTTACAAAAGTAGTCGTGGGATAAAATATTCTCGAGAAATATATAAAGTATGAAACAACTTTGCTACAAGAAAACAGTTGTAGTGTTTACATAAAAGAATATTTACTTTAAAGTTCAAAGAAAACTTCTCAAATTATTCTCCATATTTTTACACCAACATGAAGATGAGACGTCATCTTCATTAGTATCGATTATATGAAAGGGCACTCTTTTATAATTAAGACCGTATATACTTAGTTACGGAAGCAAGAAAGTATTTACTAAATCAAAGCATAAAAGTAATTCAGTAAAAGACTCAGAAAAATTGAAGCAAAACGGCATATGTATAAAACGCATGGAAAGTTGATGTAAAACTGTTTCCAAAAACATACAAAAACACAAATCTTAACAGTAATAAAATCTAAGGACTAAGAGGAACATCCTGTGATGAAGGATTATCAATTGGATAACTTGGGGACTCGACGCTGAAGGATGGGGATTCACCTCCACATCTTCTTTACTCATCACCCCCAACTCACTCTTCCTCGGGAGTGGAAAACATTTGACCTTGTTGAGATACTTCAATAACTTCCTTAGCCTTGGCAATTTCATCTTCAAGGTCAAAATCATCTTTGGTGGCTTCAGTCAAAGTCTCAAAGTAGGTGTAGAGATAAACCCAACTTACATCTATAGTTAATTTATCCTCGAGGGCCTCATACTCCTTCTCTAACCGATCAACTTTAGCCTGCAAAATTTCCTTCTCCCTTTCAGTAATATCGTAAGAAACCTTTAAAGGTTCCAAGGAAGACTACAGGAACTTAATCCTCTCAGAAGAGTTACGCAGATCTTCCTTAGCTTGAGTGAACTCGAGATCCTCCTTAGCTTAAGTGAACTCTTGAACTAGCTTACCCTCACACACTTTTTTTTTATTCAGAAGCTCTTTCAAGATTCAAACATCTTCCATAACCTTGGAGTATTGCTCAGCAAAGCTTGCCTCCATTTTAGCAATCTCCTTCTCTGATTGCTTTGCTTCAACCTTTGTCACCGCTAACTCGACAGTCATTAGCTTGAGCTGCTGCGGAAGAACTTTCCTTTCCCTCTTTGATTCCTCCTTCTCCAATTGAAAGCTTGTAAACATCTCCTTACAATTTTCAACTTCCATGATTAAATCCTCCACATGTTGTTCGATCCGAGCAATTCTTCTCATCAACTTCATGCTAGTTAAGTTTATCTGTAGATGAAAGAAAGTTAAAAAACAGTTAAGGGGAACGAAAAAGATGAAGAAAAGTAAATTATACCCTTAGAGCCGAATGGACGATATCATTGGAAAGAGTGATATCAGAATGAGACTCCAACTTTTCCTTCTCAAGCGATCCAATGAGAGGCTTCAACCAAAAAGAAGCTCAGTCAGGTCTTTTTAACAGATTGATATTTGTCGGGACTTCTACCATCACTTGCTGTATTTTTCTTTTTTCAAAAGGACCAGCTTCAATTTGAATAGGTACGAATGGTGTAGAAGCTAGAGTTGCAGGAAGTTGACATTCATTGGTAAGGTCAACATGATGATCTTCACCATCATACCCACTGAACCCTTGATCAAACAAATTTTCAATAGAGTCGGTGGTAGGACCATGAGTGGTTTGGTAACCTCCTCATCCAAAATTACCGTCGTAGGAGCCTCTTCTAGCTCATTGACCAAATAAAAAGGAGTTGTATCTAAAGGTAGATATTAGGACTGTCCTGATCATCCTCCAAAATTATCCGCCTCCTAGTTCGAGGCTTCTTCATGAGGGAACCTTCTTCTTCCTCTTCATCTTCTTCATAGGTGGGAGCTTCTCTATCGTTCATCTTCAAAGAGGACAACTTAAATATACACTCATGACTGTGTTGACATCAAGTCTAATAGAAAGAGCAGAAGTAGGGGGTACAACAAAATCTTACACTCAAGAAGGAAGTGTTAAAAAAGTGAATACAAAAAATACACACTTACCAGGATGCTTTACCGTGGGTTTTTACTTTCCATCCAAATGTTTTAGAAAGAAATTTCCAAGTTCTCTTGTTCATAGGGGCAGAAGATAGCATCAACTCTACCCACTCATAAAAGTTCAAAATTTCACCAAAGACTTTCATGGTTGCTGCAAAAGAAACATATGAAAAATATTAGAATTGCAATTTCACCAAAGACTTTCATGGTTCCATCGGCACTGTCACGACCCTAAATCCCACCAAAATCATGACGACACCTAACATTGTTTGCTAGGAAAGCAAACATTCAATATACAGAAAATAAACTTCAATAACAATAAGTAAAAGTCTCGAAAGCAGAATATGATGGACAACAGTAGCAATACATCAATACAACTGAAATATCATCCCAGAACCTAGTGTCAATGAGTACATGAGTTGTACAACATTAATAATTACAACTGTCTGAATAACAATACAATATTGTCTGAAGTACATAAACAATAATACTAAAAGTGAAGGAAAGAACTCCAAGGCCTGCGGACGGAAACAACAGTAGTACCTTGAAATCACCAACGGTGACCGATGCAACTCTCTAACAATCAGTCCTATCGATAGCACCTGGATCTGCACATAAAGAGCAGAGTGTAGTATGAGTATAACTGACCCCATGCACTGAGTAAGCAGCAAGGCTAACATCAGATTAAAGATAGTGAGAAGATTGACAAAGTCCGATACTCACTTTCAACAGTCAACAATAATAAAAACAACACAATAATAATATTAATATTAATATTAATAATAATAAATAAAAACAATAATAATAATAAATAAATAAAAATTAAAAAAAAATATTTTCATAGGATGTTTGCTAGGTTCTTTTGGAGCAATTCTGGAAATGGAAGGGCTAGACATTGGGCATCATGGGATACATTGTGCTTGCCTAAAGATAAAGGAGGCATTGGTTATAGATCTCTTCATGATGTGTCCAAGGCATTGTTTGCAAAGTTGTGGCGGAATTTTAGAAGAAAAGATACATTGTGCACTACCTTTATGAGAAACAAGTATGGTAAGAAGACCAATGAAGTCCTAGTTCCTAGGAGAATTGGATCTCATGTGTGGAAGAAGATGCTTGAGATGAGGGATCTCCTTGAACATCAAATATGGTGGCAGCAAAAGATAGGTGATGCATATATTTGGTATGACAAATGGACTGGACTTGGTGCTCTATATCATGCCACAGGTGCAGACATTGGTGTGGTGAATCAATAACTTATGTTAGTGATATGGTGCTTGATGGGAGCTAGAATGAGGAGTTTTTGAGGGAACTTCTTCCAGATGAACTAGCTGATCACATTGCGGAGAAAATCATACCACCAAATAGTCCTGGATTGAAGAATAGGGCATTTTGGCAGTTGAAATCCAAAGGACAATTCTCAGTGAAGACTGCTTGCCAATACATAAGGAAGAGAAAACATAAGAACAAACTTTATAAGTTTATATGGGTGAAAAGGCTACCTTTCAAGATTTCCTTCTTCATTTGGAGGTTATGGAAATCTAAAATACCACTGGATGATTACATGAGAATAATAGGGTACTCTATGCCATCAAAATGTTGGTATTGTAGGAACCCTAGTGAAGAAACCCTAGCTCATATTTACCTGGGGTGTCCGGCAGCAATGTTCTTAAGAAAGTATTTCTGTGGACCAGCAGGGATTAATATTGATGGAAAACATATAATACAGATGAGTGGTGGATAAGGCTAGGCAACACAAGCTTGAAGACATTCTACCAAGTTATTCCAGCCTTGATTGTGTGGAATTTGTGGAAACAAAGAACTTCTGGAATGCATGGGAAGATAGTCTCTATTCATAGATTGATTTTTCAGGTGTCAAATGACCTTCACATGTTATTGAAGATGAGAAGAATATCTTTCTCAGGGGTGACACCAAACTGGCCAGACTTGCATGACAAACTACAATAACACATTCCAAGATTGAAGTATACAAGGGTCTTGTCGCACCTCAAACCTGGGGAGGCTAGACCGGTACCCGATGTCTCACTTAACCGAGCGTACCAACCTAAGACTGAGGGACTCTGAACATACAATGTCATACTTTAGCCATAGGGCCACATCGCCAAATAATTTGTGAAACAAAATATAAAATTAAACAGAGACTAGCTCTGACTGAACATCAATATAAAGTTGGACCGACAAGGCCGTCATAACTACTACAGCTAACAAACCAAAATAAAATATACATACAAGGCCTACAAGCCCAACATACTGAATTGATTGACAGGATATGTCTATAAGCCTCTACTGATGGATGTATTATGGTCGAAACAGGGCTCCGACCTACCCATATAATATATTTATACACATACACACCATATGTACTCAAAACCCTATACACGGCAACTCCGAAGGACGTGAAGCTTATCGATCAAGCAAAACTCGGACAACACCTACTAAGGAGGTCTACATGTCTGTTTATCTGAACCTGCATGCATGAAATATAGTGTCCCTAGAAAAGGGACGTCAATACGAAATAATGTAGCGAGTATGAAAGGCAATAGAATAACTGAAAGTTGAAACTGAACAGATAATATAATAACTAAAAGTAACTGGGAGTCAAAGATGATCTGAAGATATACTTACCTGCTGATACTGACCCAACTCTCTCAATATATTAAGTAAAATAGTTGTCCTGCCTTATAAGGCTCGGTACGTGTAACTGCTCGGTCATAGTAGGCTCGCTCATAGGCGGTCAGCCATACTAGGATCGGTATCTCGGCCATTCTAAGCTTGCTCATAGGAGCTCGACCATAGTAGGCTCGGTATATAACTTACCATATGATTAGAGTTTGCCCAATAGGGGCCTACCTACCGATTACAGCTCGATCGTGGTGAAAATATTGCACTTATATATATATATATATATATATATATATATATATATATATATATATAGAGAGAGAGAGAGAGAGAGAGAGAGAGAGAGAGACCCTTTGCTCTCTTGACCGAAAGAAGGCAATACTTAACTGAATATAAGGTCCCGATAAGAGAGAATACTGTAATTTATTAGACTAGGATAATGTACATAAGTTCAGGAATTCGAACTTCTCTTTATGTTTCGTTTTCAAATGCATGTAGTTATGGAATCATGCCAAAATAAAGGAAAGATTTAGCCTTAACATACCTTATCACAATCTATTTAATAACCACATTTAACGCGTCTCTTCTCACCTCAATCTAAAACAACGATAATAATACTATCATTATATTACGAAAGGTACAACTGTCGCACAACGAACGACAAGATTATTTTATATTAAAATGGGCAGCATCTCCCCTATAATCTTTACTTCCTCCCAATTTGAAATAACACCAACAACATAAGAACAAAATAATAACAACATATTTATATCATTTTCCAACCTTATATCCATCACAAAATATCACAAAATATCCCAACACACCCTAATTTGTTCATACCCAAACGACAACCATAGAAGTGTGAAACAACCCGAAAATATTACAACGAACGACTAGACCACCACCCCATATTTATGTGGTATTTCACCACACAATTTCTCCTCAAAATCTCCACAAAATAGCAGCAAAACACACAATCCAACAACAACACGAAACGGCCCACATAACAGTCCACTACAAGTTGAATAACTCAAACTCACGGCTTCCGATCACCGTCCCATGAGTTCTTACAATTATAGAACGAATTTCTATCATTTTCCAACAGAAAAGTTTGATGAAAGATAGCAGTATACTTATCTTATTGGGTGAATATCTCAGCTCCTATCTTGGTTCTTCAACACTTAGGTTTTCCTCCAACTAGAACTTGAAAAGAAGAGAAAATCATTTAGGGTTTGTGCTGAATTTTTGGGAGACGTTTGCAGGGACTTATCTCTGGTTTTTATGCTCTATAATGTGTGTGATATATGAAGTACATAATCCCTTAAAATTTCTATTTTGCCGATCCGAAGTGGCCTCTTTTTGGATATATTTAGTCCTCTTGTTTAAGCAAGTAGGTGATACACCTACTTGTCACCTATGCAGTCTACGCAAAAATGCATATACCTCTTTACTCTGATGTCGTATTGAAAAACTATTTAATGCATTAGAAAATACAATCATAGATCTTCAATTTGATGGGTGGCTCACCCTGTAACTCTAAGTATATTGTAAGCTCATCTACATTTGACTTAATTTTCAGCACATTTATGAATGTAACTTGTGATGACCTTTGCCAACTTTTGTTCCACAACTCGCTTGACTTCAAAACATAACACATGACTATCATACAAATAAAATAAATCATAACATAGCCTCTTTATCATGTTGAGCACCCTAGTCTCACCCCAAAAGTACATGTTATAATATTCCCAACTTGTCGACTTTCGACGAAACTTATTTTCTTCGATTCATTTAGCTTATAAACAATCCAACCCTCTTGGTACTTGTATTTCTTTATCTTAAATATTTTTAACCTCCAAGGTAACATAATTAACATACTTTATATACTTTCAAAAATGATAGCTTACATCAATTGACTTACAATATATTTTTGCTTACGAAAATATGGGATGTAACATCATTCCCCCCTTTGGAATATTCGTCCTCGAATGCTGACTGATGCACTTGTCTGTCTCGTAACCTATATCTTTTACGAATACTTTAGTACTATCATTGCCATCTAGGCAACTGTTCTGTGAATAAATCCAAAGGCCAAGCCATTCCCCCCTTTAGGCCTCTTTCTTAAACCATGACCTCTGGTCGGAATTCTTCAAATCTCATAACTGCTGCTACCTTCTGTCTGATAGAGCTATCAGTGCTTGGAGAACTGCTGCAAACTTCAGATCCAATCACAACAAAACGCGTGTCTCAAGCATTAAATGGAAGGAGCGCATGTCTCTTCACTTCTGCAGCATATCATAATAATATCAAGAAGGGGCGGGAAAATATTCCTGCCATAAATAAACTCTCTACTTCTCGAATATTCCGTTGAGAATATTCACAAAGTGGGGGAACTATCTGTATTAGTGGAAAAAAACTCACCGTGTAGATTTATTACATGGTGACAAGTGGCATAGGAGTTATTACGACAAAGAAGAATGACGTATTCAGAAGGTGTAAATGACACCCTCGGAGTTGCTCGTGCATATACCGTGCTTGTTAGGTTCGAAGTTAAGCATAATAATATAGCCACGTGACTGAAAATTAACATCATTAATAGCTACGAATATAGAATATGGATTAGTCAATCCCTGATTATACGTGATTTGCTATTATATCTCAAGCGTTACAAATCAATCACGTAGCAGACAATTAATACAGTAAACAAGAGTAACGGGCAAGAGCTAAACAAGGCAAACGGTTACAAGTGATAGTACTATTTAAACCCCTCCTTCCAAATCTTGTACATTCATCAAAATTCTACGAAGTCATATTGTCAATATAGAATTCTCTTACCGCTCTCTATTATTGGAAGACTATTTCTTTTCCACCGGAGAAAGACTGCAATCATCGATAAGATTTTTATTTCCTTTATTCTCTTAATTTATTTTCGTATTATTATTTGTTCCTTTTTCGCATCAATTATACTTGGAAAAGTGAATTAAATCGGTTGTTGGAACCCGAATTGTTTTATTTAATTTCTTTGATTTAAAAAATTATTTTTTGGGTTAAACACTCATACTCTGAGTTGTACTGCAAATTGGGACATAAAGTACTAAAGAATTACTCTCTAGGTTCTAATTTATTTGGGATATTTTAACTCGACATGAAGTTTAAGAAAGAAATAATGTCTTTTAAAGTGTTGTTATAGCATTTGTGTAGCTATAAGACATTTAAAACTTGTGATCCTAAAATTACATAATATTTGTGTTGCTATAAAAGCTTATTATAGAAGGGTATAAAGTTTAAAGTAAGTTGTTGCCAAATATAGAAATTTGTTCCACCTTTTTCTTAGTCACGGACTAATAAGAAAATAGTGTAAAACAAATTGAAGATTCAAATCTCTCTAGAGATCTTTACTTTTATACATACAAGATCTGAAGATAAACCACGAAATTAATTTGAAGGGTCATTTTCTTGTATTTAATTTGTAAAATTTTTTATTTTAGAACTATTTTCTCCGAATTAGAACGGGGGAGTACATCTTATACCTCAGCACAATGAGCTACTGAATCTTAGCTGACTAGCGTGTGAGAGGCATTCTATAGGCAGATACGTCAAATTATTACTTAATTAAGTAAATTTGTTTAATCTTAATATATGTTCAGATCTAGTGGAAAATTTTCTTCATCCATTGCTTTTCTGCAACACCTGTTTTGTACTATTAGTAAAACGGCAAAGGACCAAATATACTGATGTACTTTTGAAAATGGTTTAAGAATACCTCTTATTATACTATTGTGTTATCTATATCCCTGCGGTCATACTTTGGGTTCAAATATACTCCTCATTTAAACGGAGGGACATGTGTCATCGTCCTTTTGGCCATTTCTAAATATCTCCTAATTAATTAAAAAGTAATTTTCTAAAGTAATTTTTTTTTTTTTGTAAAAACTGAAAAAAAAACTGAATTTTTTTTTACTAAAAACTGGAAAAAAAAGAAAATATTTTTTTCCAGTTTTTAGAAAAATATTGCTTTAAAAAAAGCTGAAAAATAATTTTTAATGCAATATTTTTGTAAAAACTAAAAAAAAAAACTGAAAAGCAATATTTTTGTAAAAACTAAAAAAAACAAACATTTTCTTTTTTTTCAGTTTTTAATTTAAAAAATTTCAGTTTTTTCCAGTATTTAATTTCTTTAGAAAATTGCTTTTTAGTTTTGTTTTTCAGTTTTTATAAAAACATTATTTTGGAAAATATTTTTCAGTTTTTTTTAAAGCAGTTTTTTTGTAAAAACTGAAAAAAAAATATTTTCGTTTTTTTTCAGTTTTTAGTCAAAAAAACTAGTTTTTTCCAGTTTTTATAAAAAAATAAATTAATTTAGAAAACTGCTTTTTAATTAATTAAGAGATATTTAGAAGTGGCCAACAGGACGATAACATGTGTCCCTCCGTTTAAATGAGGGGTATAGATGACCCAATAGTATAACGAGGGTATTATTTTCGAAAGTATAATGCTATATTAGTAAAATGATCTGCTTTCACCTATTTGCGTTATTAATATATGTTGACAGGTAGCGTACGTAAACGATGGCAACAAAAATCGTTGGGTTATAAAGATGAGGTCAGTAATAAAATTAAATGAGCTTTCACCTATGATTTTGTTAATATATGATTTCGAGATTTGTCTTTACTTTCTAGGGGAACCCAAAGAAAGATTAGCTTCTAACTAGGGCCTTCTAGGCTTCTTTGTTTTTTACTCTATTTACATGTGCTGCAAGTTTTAATAAACTTGTAAAACTACCAGAATATTTTGCTTATATAAAGGGAAGGCATAAGCTTCTCATTTATATCAAAGTGCCTTTGAGCAATCTTGAGTAGTTGTTTTTTGTGTTTCCCTTACCACAACTTCTTCAGCTCATATATCAAACATGAGGTCCGTATGTCTAAATTTGAAGGATTCCATGCAAGTTAAAATCTTGTCAAAAAGCCTCATAAAACCATCATCACCAACTCCAGAACACCTTCAGAATTACAACTTATCTTTCTTCGATCAAGTAGCTGACAGAGCACACATGCCTCTTGTTCTTCTATATCCTCATAATTCTAACAACTCAATAAATATGGAACAAGAGCTCGAAGAATCCTTGTCCAGGGTCTTAACCCATGTTTACCCTATGGCTGGTAGATTCACAGAAGATGAATCTTCAGTCCTTTGCCTCGATCAAGGTGTAACATATATAAAAGCAACTGTCAATTGTAAGCTTGTTGATTTTCTCGCACAAGCACGCGAAGACCTTGATCTTGCATTATCTTTCTGGCCTGATGGCATTATGGACGTGGATGACACTAATATATTCATCACACCACTAATGATTGTGCAAGTCACAAAATTTGAATGTGGTGGCCTAGCTCTATCTACTAGCTGTACACACATTGCTATAGATGGATTCACGACTTTTACATTTGCTTACGAATGGGCCAAAGTGTGCAAACTTGGGATTCCTTCTAAGGAGATTAACTTCACGAGCTTCAATTTGGGCAATCTTTTCCCTACCAGAGATTTATCAAAAATTCTTGAGCCTCCTGTTGATGAAGGCAAACGTATACTATCTAAGTTGATTGCGAGGAGGTTTGTTTTTGATGAAGCTGCAATATCAAAACTCAGAGAGCAATTTTCCACTGCCATTGATTGTGGAGCTTTGAGCTTCAAACCCTCACGAGTTGAGATGATCACAGCGCTGTTATGGAGGTCACTAATTCGTGCTTCGTGTGAAAGAAGTGGGCATTTGAAACGGACTATAATGTCCTTTCCACTTAATTTGCGCGGTAAGGTTACTTTTCCTGATGTTGCAAACTCCTTTGGGAATTTTATCATTGAAATTCCTATAAAATTTGAACCTGACGAAACAAAGATGGAATTGCATCACTTTGTAAAACTGATACGAGACTCAGTGCAGCAGACGAGTAGTACTTGTGCTAAAGCTACTCCAGATGAGATTGTTTGTTTGGTTGTCAATTTATACAAGGATAGTTATGCTGGATTAGAATGGGGAGGAGACAATGAAGTTGAGAATTTCACAATCTCAAGTCTCTGCAGGTTTCCAATTCAGAAAGCTGATTTTGGTTGGGGAAACCCAAGTTTAATACATTTTGGGTCGAGACACAGTCAAGTGTTTTGGTTGAATGATACAGAATGTGAGACTGGCATTGCTGTGCAAATGGATTTGCAGGAAACATACATGAACTTCTTTGAACATGACCACGATATCTTAGCTTTTGCGAAGTTTTAGCTTTCCCATTGATGTTTTTGCTTTCATTTCCACTTCTTCGTTTACTGTGACTTTAACTGCTCGCACATTGGCAACAAGTTCATTTTTCGAGATATTATCACGTTGTATTGAGCAAAGTGTTGTTTGTTTCTTAATTTATCTTGCTACGGCACTTTTTTGTTTTTTTAGCATTTTTTCTTCTCGTACTTACCCTTTTGACGGAAGGTTTGTTTGACTTCATTGTCTCCCCCTCTCTTCTCCACACTCCAGAATACTTCTTGTAGTAGGTATAAAGTGAGCGAGAACTGCAGAGAAAAAGCTCGAAATAGTCCCTTATTGTTGGACTTAGACTCAAACGGCATATATCAAATGGTATGGCGCACCAACTCAATCAAGGACTAATAAAATTATCTCAGGTGTATAAATGATATAGCATACCCAAGTCAACAGGAAAACCAATCAAATATCGCCAAATGTCCAAGTGACATAGTTCAACTAATCAAATACAATCTTATCACATAATTTTTGTGATAGGTATGATAACTCATGTAAACCAATCAAACTGAAGAAAAAGACTATGTATTCATCACAAACTTCATTCCCCTACAACTATAAATAAGGGTTTCAAAAAGCCAAAAGGGACCAGCAATGCATATATCAAGAAGTCTTCCTTCTAGCGGTGATCTGCAAATATTCTATATATTAAAAAGTATTTCCCTCTAGTGGAGATCAAGAAGTCTATAGTGCATGACTAGTTCTCGATCAAAGTCTAGCATTGCATTCGTGGTCAATCAACCAACAATTCAAGAACAAGGGATCACACTACTAGAAATTCGGCCAACAAACCGGTCAGAAAACAGACTTAAGTCCGTCGATTTTTCAAAATATTTTATTTTTAATTTTTTTTTACGAAATCGACCAATTTTGGTCATGTTCTTTTTGCGCAAAAATGCGGAAAACTATTTTTGCTTCTCGCGAAATTTATTTTTCAAGAAACCGACCAACTTTGGTCGATTTTTTATTTAAATAAATTAAAATTAATATTCAAAAAATCGGCCGAAATCGGTCGGTTATTTCGGCCGGTCATTTAAAAAACCCGACCGATTTCGGTCGGTAATTTTATTTTTTAATAAAACCCACCGACATCGGTCGGTTATTTTCGTACGAAAATGTAATTAAAGAGTATAAATGAAATAAAAGACAGTCTTAAAACAAAAAGAACTAATGTTCTAGTGGAAAAATAGTATCTTGCCACAGTATAGACCCCGGTTCGATTCCCATATGGTGCATTTTTTTATTATCTGATTAAAAATACCGACCGTTTTCGTTCGATTGTTTCGACAATTTTTTTATTTTTTGGAATTTGATTGACCGACCGAAGTCGGTCGGTTGGCTCTATCGACCATACGATTACCGACCTCCACGAATCGGTTGGTTTTCGGTCGGTTTTTGCCAATTACCAACCAACATCAGTCGGTTTTCGCAGTCGGTTTTCCCTTTTTTTTAGTGTCAAACCTTTGAGTTGACGGTTGTAAAAAGAAGAATTAGAGGATTATATCTTTTAATTTAAAATAGTCTAAAGATTATAACACATATAATAGTATTGAACAAATGTATTATTTGTAACAATTTTTTATCTTAATTGTTTTCCCCACAAAATTTTGGCATGCTTTGGGACTGTCTTTATCTCTCACCTCTTCTCTCCAACAATCAAAGTTCAAGACACTGAGATGTTACCAAGAGGGTCAACTCAAAATTCACCTCCACAAAGGCCGTCGAATCTATATTCTCCATGGTTGTGGGAAACGTCCTAGTTGTCACTAAGGAAAGCGTGGGTCCAGTCACAAGGAACTAAGCCAAATATCTAAGACAACGAACATCCCAGGTGTAGTTCGAATCTACCGTTCTGAACAGAGGCGGTCCCAGGATTTGAACGTCGCGGGACACTATTATCTTCAATGTAAATATGAAAATAACATTAATTGCAATAAAGTTTGGCGTGCGACTCTTTGAAAACTTAGTGATTACGAGTTCGTGGCCGAAAGAATGTTCAAAAACATAATAAACTTAAACAAAATCATGACTAATAAAAGTCTGTAAGCAGTCCAAAAAGCCTCAATCGAAGTCCCAGAGTCAACGAATACTTGCTACTTTGCCAAAGTAAACGTTAAAATACTTGCTATTATTTTATTTTTTTTCTAAATAAAATAATAATAAAAATTTATTAGAGATAAAGATTATTGACTAATGAAACTAGTTAATGAAATATTTTATCCCCCTTTCCTACCGTCTTTAATCATTATTTTTGTGTCTCTTTATTAACTTTTCAAAGTCTAGAAAGATGTATCTCCAATAGAGTTTTGAGTATTTTGTGTAGAAGATACAAAGAACTAATCGTGAAGAGAAGTTGAGTTTTGGAGCTTAGATGGAGAGATTTTAAAAGCAAAAAAATTAAACTAAGTGACTTTTATGTACTAGTACTAAATTAATATTTGAATTAAAAAATAAATAAACCAAGTTGATTATTAAATATAGAGTACTAAACTGTCGTTCAATTAAAAAAGAAAAAAAGAAAGAAACGTTGAAGGGAGAAGGGTTTTAGTTGTCTTTATTTTTTCTAAATGAAATAATAATAAAAACTGGTTAGAGATAAAGATTATTGACTAATGAAACTAGTTAATGAAATATTTTATCCCCCTTTCCTACTGTCTATAATCATTATTTTTGTGTCTCTTTATTAACTTTTCAAAGTCTAGAAAGATATATCTCCAATAGAGTTTTTGAGTATTTTATGTAGAAGATACAAAGAACTAATTGTGAAGAGAAGTTGAGTTTTGATGCTTAAATGGAGAGATTTTATAAGAAAATAATTAAACTAAGTGACTTCTATGTACTTGTACAAAATTAATGTTTGAATTAAAAAATAAATAAACCAAGTTGATTACTAAATATGGAGTACTAAACTGTCGTTCAATTAAAAAGAAAAAAAAGAAAGAAATGGTGAAGTAATGCTGGCGTTGGGTCTCGATCCTGGATCTGGCAGTGAGGGAATGAAACTAAACAACCTGCAGAACAGTGCAACTAAGGGGCATTTTGTTCTTTTGGGAGCACAATTAAATTATTATAGGGGTCCTCGACGTATATACAATAATATATACATGGATTTTTCTCGAGCCTATAGGGTGCCAGTGACCCCTCACCTATCCACGTGGGTCCGCCTCTGATTGTGAAGACCTGATGGGTCATTTTGAGTACTAGCCACTATTTTTCTGTTCCAAAAACTCCCGTAGTTTAATTTGGTGATTTAGGACTTGCATACATACTCCATATCGATTTTCGAATAGGTTATGTGTAAAATTTCAAAGAAAATATAATTTTTGACTTAAAATGAGGTTTAAGTTGACCACAATCAACGGTTTTGGTAAGCGACCCCAATTCGATATTTTAATGATTCCATTGGGTTCATATAATATTTTTTGGATTTATACGCATGTTTTGTTAGGGCCTGATGAGTGGTATTTTACCACTTGTCTCTTTTCATTAATTTTTGTATCCTGTAATCATAAGATGAGGTAATTTATGGTGCGCATTGCTAGTATTTCAGGTACAATGAGTCTTTAAGAGAATTGAAGACAAATGAATTGGAATTGAGCAAAAAAGAGTTGAAGAAGTGAAAATGCACTCAGTGATTTCGCATATGCAGAATAGGATCCGCATTTGCGGACTCACATTTGTGAGAAAGTGTCTGCATTTGCGGAACTACTAAGGTTCTAATGAAATCACACATGTGCATGGGCATCCGCATCTGCGGAACCGCTTCTACGCTTGAGTTTGCGCATCTGCGGAACCGCTTCTGCGCTTGAGTGTGCGCAGCTGCGTAAGCGCTTCTGTGCTTCGGTGTCCGCTTCTGCGGAATATCCATTTCCCACATGACTTCGCATTTGCGAGCATAGTTCTGCTTCTGCGAAACCGGACCTGCGAGGATTCTTCCGCAAGTGCGGCCAACGGACTTCAAGCCTAGACAAATTTTCCATTTTACAATTTCTCAATCTCAAATCCACAAATACACGATCTAGCTCATCTTCGGCTATATTTGGCATATCTTTGGATATTTTACAAGATTGGAGCTAGGGTTCTTGCACACACTTGAAAGTTGAAGATTTGAAAATTTTGGATGAGATTTTCTTACCTATTTTTACTCATTTCTTCATTTTCTTGCTTTGTATTGAATATCTAAGTTTGGTGTATTTATTCCATTACTTGAATCTTATTTATGGGAATATTCATTATTAAAGTTTGAATTAAATCTCTTGTTGTGCTTATGTATTGAATAATTTTTATTAATTATGAAGTGAGTTAATTATTTCTTTAGATATTCTTGTTCTTTAATGTTTTCAATTGGATTAACTAACCCTAGGACTCGCCCATCAAATTCGAATTAAACTTGAAAAAGGTAATTTGGAGTTAAAAAAGATTAATTAACAAGAACTTGAGGCGTTAACCCTCATTTTATAGATTTTACCTAGGGATAGGATTGAACTACTTGTAGCCACATCGAGTGAACTTAATCCTCTTAATTAATTTAGGAATAATTCAATTAGGAAGTCTTGTTAATCATCGGAAAAAGCTAATATAGAGTTATTACCCGAGGCTAATTAACATAAACTCGCTCATTTTGTAAAATCGTGAAATACATTTGATCGTTACTTGAGTATAATTTTCCGTGTATCCATGCTTGAAGCCATTGATCATTTTAATTGCTTTCTAGGATAGTTTATATTTTTTTATTTAGTTATAATATTTTCTCAAAATACTTTTTAGTGTTTGGCTTAGTATAATGAGCGATAATTTTATTACTTGCCTATTCGCCTACATATTGTTCTCTGTGGGATTCGACCCCGACTCATAGTTGGGTAAAATATATTGCATGCGATTGTGTGTGTCTACTCTTTGAGGAGTGAATTTGGACATCATCAAGTCCCGGGTGACCCGAGGACGTTCGGTGCATTATGTGAAAGTTGGCAAAAATTGAGTTTCAAATTTGAAATCTTGTGTTTTGATGATCGATTCTTGATATTTGATATTATTTTTATGATTCATGGTAGCAAGTGAGTTTGTATGATATTATTACACTTGTGCGCATGTTCGGATTGGAGCCCAAGGGGTTCAGGTGAGTTTCAGTTGAGTTTTAGTTGATGTTGAAATTGCTGAAGCATAGCAGTTGCTGGTGTGAACTTGCAGGTCTCATAATTGCGAAGGCCTGATCACAATTACGAGCCTCGCATTTGCGATGTCAGGCTCACAAATGCGAACATGGGCCGGGTCTTCGCATTTGTGATAAAATGTTTGCTTTTGTAAACTGTTCTGTGATCGCTTTGGTGGCCTTTGTGCCGCATTTGCAACACAGTGTTAGGTAGAGCAGCTTCGCAATTGCGAAGCTTGGCTCACATTTACGAGTGGGTTGTCCTTCGCAAGTGCGAAATTAATATCGCATTTGCGACTACTGTATGGGTAGGACACTGATCATATTTGCGATCAGTGGTTAGCTTTTGCCATTGTCAAAATTATAAACAGGAGTTTGCAATTGCGACATCTGTAGTTGTGTAAGAGTGGGGAATTTAGGGACTTAGCTCATATTACACAATTTTCAAATTGAGGTCGAATTTTGAAACAAATCACATAATCGGGCTTGGGGGTAAATGTGCAATAGGGATTTGGTCCGAATCTTGAATTTCGACCAAGCGTGTCTGGGTTGACTTTTGTTAACTTTTTCAAATATAATCAAAATCTGACCTTTGTCATTCGTGGGTAGTTTTTAAAGCTTATTTTGAATTGTTTGAATGATAATTGGCTTGATTCCGTTTGTTTGGAGGCTTGTTAGAAAGGAAAAGCCATGGTTGATTTTTTATTTTGTTGCGTAAAGGAGGTAAATGTCGTGGTTAAGCTTGAATTGAGAAAATTAAGGTAGAATCAACTATATTTGATATGTGAACTATGTGTTGGGGGAGGTGTATGTGCGAGGTGACGAATGTATATGTGTTACCCATAGGATAAGCATGCAGGTAGAATTTGTCTTATTTGTACCATGTTATTTCATTTACTATGCCTTCCATGCCATAGATAGATCGTTTATTCTTTGACTATTTGCTTTCGGGTTTATTGCTTATGTGAAAATTGTTGTGATATTGGAAGTTGAGTTCGCGGAAGTTTTTGATCATTTGTTTGTAGCAATCATTGAAAGATTCTCATATGATGAGTTGTATTCTAATACTATTATTGAAGTTGAAATTTTGTAACGACCAGGCCAATCATTTCATGTATTGTAGCCCCGTTCTCCTATTTATTGCCTCTTTTATATTCATTTGTGGTTGTGTGACTTGCCGGAATGGTTGGATTACTTTCGGGGAAGTTTTAGAGTGAATTGGGATACTTTGTCCCAGGGTGAAGGCTTCAGTTGAAAGAGTTGACTTTTAATTTTTTGTTGACGACACTGGAATGGAGTTTTGATGATTTCAATAACTTCGTATGGTTATTTTGGGCTTAGGCGTATGTCCGGATACTATTTTGGAGGTCCGTATGTCGTTTTGGCTTGAATTGGCGAAAGTTAGAAAGTTGAAGGTTTGGAAGGTTGAGAGGTTTGACCGAGAGTTGACTTTGTTGATATCGAGTTCGAATTTTAGTTCCGGAAGTTGGAGTAGGTTTGTTGTATCATTTTGGGATGCAATGCAAAATTTGAGGTCATTCAGAGTTAATTTGATATGGTTCGGCATTGGTTTTAAAAGTTGGAAGTTCATTAGGCTTGAATTGATGTATGATTCGTGATTTTGTTGTTGTGTTTATGTGATTTGAGGCTTCGAGTAAGTTCGTATTATTTTTTAAGACTTGTTGGTATATTCGGACGGGGTCATGGGGGCCTCAAGTATGTTTCATATCATGTTCGGATTCATTTGGAATTTGAAGAACTGCTGAAATCTATGCTTCTGGTTTCCTCTTTCGTGACCGCAAAAAGAGGGACGCGATCACGTAGAGTTATTTGGTGGTAGGTGGGATTTTTGCATCGCATGTTGTACTTCACCGCAAACACGAGCTAGGTGACGCGTTTGCGTAGAAGGGAGGTAAGGCTCAGGGTTGGCAGGCATTTGTTCTTCGCGGTCACGAGACCTGGACTGCGATTGCGTATCTTTGAGCGGATCGTCATAGCGTTCGCAACTAGAATGCCACGTTCCGATAAGCGGTTATGGCAGCTGGAAAAGTTTTGTTCTTTGCGATCGCGAGGCTATTTCCAAGATCTCCATGTATAATACATGGGCAGAAAATTTTAAATCCCATTTTGAGGTTTAGAGTTATTATATCATATTTGGAAGGGAATTTTCACGATTTGGATCGGGGTAAGTATTTTTGAATTATTTGTTATTATTTCATGATTCCACCTTTGTTTTTCGCATTTAATAAGTGAATTAAAGTGAATAAATGGCGGATTTTAGGAAAAACTTCTTAAAGTTAAAATTGAGGATTTGAAAGTCGAATCGAGGTCGGAATTGGTTGAAATTAGTATAGTTGAACTCATAATTAAATGGATGTTTGGAATTTGTGAATTCGATCGAGTTTCGAGGTGCGGGCCCTGGGTTTACCTTTTAGGTTGACTTTTGATTTTTGATAAAGATCGAAACTTTAATGTTTGATGTTGTTTCATATGGCATTATTTGTTGATATTAAGTTGTTTTTGACTAGATCCAAATCGTTCGGAGGCCGATTTGCAGTGGAAGGGATTTTTGGCGTATTAATTTGCGCATCTTGAGGTAAGTAACACATCTAAACTTGGATTTGAGGGTATATAACCTATAGAACTACATTATATAAGAGATATTGGGGTGACGTAAGCGCTAGGTGACGGGTGTGTATACGTGCACCGGTGTGTTCGTGGTTTGGGGATACCTTTAGGCTATTACGGACTTGTTTTGCTATCATACCTTGTTATACCCGCGTTTTCCCTACTTGTATGATTATTTGAACTGTGATTCACGTTAGACATCATGTCTAGGCTAAGTGCTATTTGTTTAAGGCTTGATAGGGCTATTCTTGCTATTTCTAATCCATATGTTTTATTTGTACATATGTTCTCAGTCATGATCCTATATCCGTGTATTATATCTCTGTCTTAGTACTTCTTATTCGATTCCTCACATGTTGATGATTCCTCCTATGTGTAACACTATTAAACTGAGTACTGCAAGATGTGTTATCTCAGACTTGATCAGTAAATGATTGAGTTTGGTCCATATAGCCGATTTGGTATTCATTTTGAGGTGACGCGTAGGCCAGACCCATATTGTGCTAAGTGTTATTGTTTTAGGCGACGCGTGCACCAAGCCTTAACATTGGGCTAAATAATTATTATTAGCACTTGGGCAGGATCCGCCCTTCCTGAGTCTGACATGCTAGTAGTGGTCGCATGCATAGTGTTTTACATACGTGGTTGATGATGGGCAGATATGCCAGGCACCCACACAGTGCTAAGTGTGAATATTTTGATGGACCCACTATGATATTGCTGATTTGACATGTATACTTGACATGTAGGCATAGAGTAGCACCTTCCTCAAGCTAACTGATAAATATAATGCTTTAGCTATGTTGGGCTTTAACTATTATTCTTAAAAGTATGATTACATTCCTGAAATGTGAACAAGCTTTCACGCCCCGACCTCGAGGAGCGCGACCAGCGCTCAACAGAGTTATCTCGGTGGAGCAAGCATGCATAGTGTTGTCTACCCAACTCACCCACAAATAAAGAGAAGAGTACATTTCATTAATTAGTCAGTAAGAAGTCACGTGAACAACACCATTACATTTCCATTAGTTACGTCCTTAACAAATGTTCAAAACAGTACATTATACATTCATAGTTAAAGTGGAACAGGCTATACAATTACAACATTTTTAGTTCTAACTTTCCCAAAAACAGATACAACCCACACTATGTCTACGGAGCATCTAACAGGAATAAAAGAGTATTATGACAGTGCCGGCAACAAGTCCCCGGCTATACCTCAAAATGCTATATACAAAGGAAAGAAGATACAGGACCCCAAAATGAAGTAGGGCTCACCAAATAGCTGAGGAGAGGGTGTGCTGATTTCACTGATCAATACCACCTGCTATGGAACCACCTGCATCCATTAAAGATGTAGTGCCCCCGACAAAAGGGACGTTAGTATATATTGAATAGTACTAGTATGTAAAACTAAACACTCTCTCAATAGAGCGAGCAACAGTAAACGGAGAATAAAATATGATATCAATAAGAGACTCAAACGGTATCAAAGTATCAAATTAGGGGAAACGTAAATTTCAAGTAGGTTTCGGTAATTTAAGTTGGGAGATCTTTAGCACCGATACACCACCGTGTTTTATCATGGAGTACGATCTCAGCCCAGCCGGCTATGTCGTCTCATCCCGAGATGTACACTCACAACACCACCATGTGCGCAACATGGCGTCCGATCTCAGCCCTATCGGCTAAGCCGTCTCACCACAATGTCATATGGATCGACATCACATCACATCTCACAAGCAATGATCTCATCCCATTTAAGGGGAAAACATCTCAACACACAATCTCATCCCATATAATGGGAAATAGTCTCATCACATTAACACGGGGATTTACCCCTCAGTCACCCCTACACCGGCACGTGTAGTTTTGGGGTTAGGTTGTTATGACCTACCCTTCCTCGGTGGCTAAAAGATACTCCCAAGGCATTTATTATTAAAAGTATTTAACACTCAATTCATATTCTTTTACCTGGCATTAATTTTGTTGGCATTATTGGCCATAACACAATATCATTCTTGGCACATTGGCCTTACTTCATAATTCAAGCTCAATATTCCATTTTCAATCATTATCATAGATAATCAACAACAAGGATTTTCAAATTAAGACTTGAAACACATACTTGTGCAAATTAGGGTCTTAGGCACATACGCTCTCTTATACAATTTGATATGATCACTTTCATTTGGACTTGACTTGAAGTCACAACATTTTGATACATACTCAAATATATACATCATCTGACCCCAAGCTTATTCGGAAAAGTCAATACATAATGGATAACTCAAGACTTACAAGATCATCGCCTCGAGCTTTTTAATTTACTATAATGTTCCGGAGATCCTAGACACTTCGATCTATTTAGAGATATAGCAAAATTGAACACAAATTAGGAAGGAGTTCATAATTCTAGCTCACTTGAGCATTTTACCAAACACTAGGCATGCATTAAGGTTTTAAGGTCCTTCTATGGTGGATTCTTTCACCCCACTACCCAAAGTTCACCCAAAAGAGCTCAACAATCTTCTCACTACCCTAGATGGTACATGCATGTAAAATAAACAACTCCAACACCCATGAATTGCTTTACTAATTACTCATTTTAAGTTAAATTCCGAAATTAAGGGTTAGGGTGTAGAATCTTACCTTTTGGTTGAAGACCTTGTGAGTTACCCTAGAGAAATCTTCAAGGTTTGAACAAAGATTGATGAACAAATCACTTAGAACTCCTCTTCTCACTCTAGACCACATTCCTCTCTCTCTAATATGTGCATTTGAACCTTCTAAAATGACCCTTAATCATGTTTTATAAGAATGGGGTCAGGTTTATAAAACCAAAAAAATGAAGCTCCAAAACATAATCTACAGTCGCATATGCGTCCGCAAAATGGGCCCCGAAATGGCCCTCCGGAACTGGGCAACTCTGCCCCCACTATGCGGCCATTATGCGGTCCGCAGACCTATTCTGCGGTCGCATAATGCATCGCAAAATCTCCCTCAAGAAAATTTTCATGCAGGTTCTGTGGTCGATGTGCAGCCCGCAAAATAGTTTTGCGATCGCATAGTTGACCGCACAATATCATCCAAACATGCCCAGTTTTCTGCTTCGTTCTACGGCCATTCTGCGGCCGCATAGTGGGCCGCATAAATGTCTTTTTCTGCCAAAAATTTTCCTTTACTTCCTAGCGCACTATTCAACCCAAAAAGTTCGTACTCTACATTCGTCAACAGATAAGCCTACTTCGGCACCACGAAACCCCGAGTTTTTAGGCAAAATTTACGGGGCCTTCCAAAGCTAAACATAATATCATTGAGCTACCTGTTTCTAATGTTTCCCTTTATATTTCAAGCTATTACTAGTTATCGATATTGGTATCTGACTTTTTTTCTGAGCTCGTCATTGCTTTCACCCCAAGGTTTGTGTTGTTACTTATTGAGTACATGGGGTCGTTTGTATTCATACTACACTCTGCACTTCATGTGCAGATCCAAGTACATCCGGTTGAGGCGATTTCTAGAGTTGAGTTGCTATTAGTTTTTGGGAGACTATGAGGTAGCTGATATGTCATCTGCAGTCCTTGATGTTTTCTTTTAGTTATTTCTATATTTACTGTTATATTGTTCAAACAGTTGCAATAAAGGATTTTACTTGCATCTTGTTATTCAGCGGTGCTTGTGTACTCGTTGACACTAGATTTTGGGGATAGTTGTAGAAATATTATGGTTATATTTTCCAATACTCATGATATTTTTCCGTTATTGAGTTATTGAACCATGTTTATTCGATTTCATTATTATTATGTGACTATTGGCTTACCCAGTGTGTTGGGTTAGGTGCCATTATGACTAGTGGAGTTTTGGGTCGTGACAAGTTTGTATCATAGCCCTAGGTTGCTTAGGTCTCATAAGTCACGATCAAGATTAGGAAACTACACTTTCTTGCATTCTTATCGTGCAAACTTGTTATTTTTGATGTTTGAACTTTGACTCTTATCTTCTCTCATAGATGGTGAGGACACGTGCGATCGGATCAAGCTAACGACCACCAGTACCACCAGTTAGGGACGCAAGAGTCTGGGGCTGCGGTAGAGGCCGAGGTGTGGCTCGTATTACAGCTAGAGCAGAACATGTGGAGCCATAGTTGCTCCTGCGCAGGAGCAGGTACCAAATGTTATTGAGCCAGTGGGACCAGCTCATGCACGAGTAGTGCCCATTGTTATTCCTGGCCTTTAGGAGGCATTGTCCTAGATTTTGACTTTGTGCATGAGTCTGGCTTAGTCAGTTTCGATTTCATTTGCACTAACCACTTCACAGACTGGGGGAGGTGCCCAGACTCCTACTGCCCATTCTCCAGAGCAACTAGCTCTAGGCCATAAGACATCGGGGGTACTACCAGTTCAGCCGCCTGTTGCAGCTCGGGCCGAGGTTTGTCCGCCTATGAGTGATGATGAGTAGAAGAGATTGGAGCAGTTTGGTAGGCTTAAGCCTCCAGAGTTCAGCGGGGAGGAGTCAGAGAATGATCAGGATTTTCTAGACCGGTGTCAGCAGATTCTTCACACAATAATTATTTTGGAGACCAGTGGGGTTTCATTTACTACTTTTTAGCTGACTAGGGCAGCCTACATATGGTAGCAGGATTATGAGTTGAGCAGGCCAGTTGGCACAATGCTACTTACATGGCATGAGTTCTTAGTCTTTTCGTAGAGAAGTTTGTCCCACAGACTCGCAGAGAGGTGATGTGTACAGATTTTGAGTACCTACGCTACGGGGATATGACTGTGACTCAGTATGAGATGAGATTCGTGGATTTGGCTCGTCATGCTATATAGGTGATTCCCATTGAGAGAGAGAGAGAGAGGGAGGGAGGGAAAGAAGCCTCATGTTTAAGGTGCTTTAAGTGGTACCTCATTTGGAGGTTAGTCATATTACATCAGAGGTCGTCCTTTCAGGCTCGCTCAGATGGCTCATCCGGTTCATTTTGGTGCATCAGCTAGTCATGGTTCACACAATAAGCGTTTGAGTCAGTCATCTTTTAATGCATTTCTAACTCAGAGCTCGTACCGTGCTCCATCAGTCCAGGGTTCATCATTACCGAGTTTTTCTAGAGGTTATTCTAGTTCTCGAGGTTTTGATTCAGGCCCCACCATCATTTTCGGCTCGAGGTTGTTCGATTGTGGAGAGTTAGGGCATGTTAGGAATTATTTTCCCTGTCATTACAGAGGTGTAATATAGTAGGGAGGTCAGTCTATGACCCCTGCAGTAGTTGCTACCTAGGGTGGAGGTCACGCGGGTCGAGGTTGTCCATAGGGGGAGGTCAGACAAATGGTGGTCAAGCTCGTTGTTATGCTTTTCCCGCTAGGCCAGAGGTAGTTTCTTATGATGATGTGATCATAGGTATTGTTTTAGTATACCACAGGGATGCTTCAATATTATTTGATCCAAGTTCCACTTATGCATATGTGTCATCATACATTGCTCGTTATTTAAATATACCTCGTGATTCTTTAGTTATGCATGTTCATGTAGCTACACCGGCGGGTGATTCTATTGTTGTGGACCGTGTATATCGGTCGTGTTTGGTGACTATTGGGGGCTGTGAGACTAGAGTTGATCTTTTACTTCTTAGCATAGTGTATTTTGACATGATATTGGGCATGCATTGGTTGTCACCATATCACAATATTCTAGATTATCACGCTAAGTCTGTGACAGTTGTGATGCCAGGGGTACCAAGGTTGGAGTGGAAAGTCTCCCTAGATTATGTTCCCAGTAGGGTGATTTCACATTTGAAGGTTAAACGGATGGTTGAGAAGGGATGTTTGGCATATTTGGACTTCGTGAGGGATGTTGATATTGATACGACTACCGTTGAGTTAGTTCAAGTGGTGAGAGACTTCCCAGATATATTTCCAGCAGACCTGTCAGGCATGCCACCCGACAGGAATATTAATTTTGGTATTGATCTGGTACCGGTCACTCAACCCATTTCTATTCTACCATATATCATGGCACCAACAAAATTGAAAGAGTTAAAGGAAGAGCTTCAGGGATTGCTTGATATGGGTTTCATCAGGACTAGTGTGTCACCTTGGGGTGCACCAGTTCTATTTATGAAGAAGAAGGATGGTACTATGGGGATGTGTATTGATTACATATAGTTAAACAAAGTTACAATTAAGAACAATTACCTACCACTACACATTGATGACTTATTCGACCGACTTTTGGGCGCTAAAGTGTTTTTGAAGATTGATTTGAGATCAGGGTATCATCAGTTGAAAATTCGAGATTCTGATATTTTGAAGACGGTTTTCAAGACCCACTATAGGCACTACGAGTTTCTTGTGATATCATTTGGGTTGACCAATGCCCCATCAACCTTTATACACCTGATGAACAGTATATTCTAGCCGTATCTTGATTTATTTATCATCGTGTTTATTGACGGCATATTGGTGGACTCACGCAACTAGGAGGATCATGAGTAGTATCTGAGGATTGTACTCCAGACTTTGTAGGAGAAGAAGCTATATGCTAAATTCTCCAAATGTGAGTTTTGGCTTGATTTAGTGGCATTTTCTTGGTTTGGTACGTTATTATCGTTTTTTATAGAGGATTTCTCATCTATTGTTATACCTTTGACTAGAATGAACCAGAAGGGTGCCCCATTCAGGCGGTCTGACGAGTGCGAGGAGAGCTTTTAGAAGCTCAAGATTGCCTTGACCACAACTCCAGTTCTAGTTTTGTCGTCATCATCTGGTTCATATACAATTTAGTGTGATGCTTCGGGAATTGAAATCGGGCGTGTCTTGATGTAGGAGGGCAGGGTGATTTCTTATTCTTCTTGTCAGCTAAATCCCCATGAGATGAACTACCATGTTCATGATCTAGAGATGACAGAGATTGTTCACATATTAAAGATTTGGAGGCACAATCTCTATGGTGTGTCTTTTGAGGTATTCAGATATCACCGGAGTCTACAACACTTATTTACTCAAAAGGATCTAAACTTGAGGCTGCAGAGGTGGTTAGAGTTGTTAAATGACTATGATATCACCATTTTGTATCATGTCGGGAAGGCCAATGTGGTAGCCGATGACTTGGGTAGAAAGGCTATGAGTATGGGTTGCCTTGCATATATTCCAATTGGTAAGATACCGCTAGCATTGGATATTCAAGCTTTGGCCAATCAGTTCGTGATGTTAGATGTTTCGGAGCATAATCAGTTATTGCTTGCGTGGTTTCTCAATCTTCTTTGTATGAGTACATCAAAGCACGTCAGTATGACAACCCTCATTTTCTTGTCCTTAACGATACGGTGCAACACGGTGATGAAAATGAGGTTTCAATTGGAGATGATAGGGTGTTGCAGATGCTGGGTCGAATTTGTGTGCCTAATGTGGATGGGTCACGTGCGTTGAATCTTGAGGAGGCCCATACTATTGGTGGAGAAGGATGAATAAGGACATAGTGGAGTATATGGCTCAGTGTTTGAACTGTCAGTAAGTGAAGTAGGAGCACCAAAGGACGGGCGATTTATTTTAGACTTGAAATTCCCGAGTGGAAGTGGGAGCGTATTACAATGGATTTTGTTGTTGGGCTCCCACAAACTTTGAAGAAATTCGACACAGTGTGGGTTATTTTCAATAGACTGACCAAGTCTGCACACTTCATTGTGGTTATGACTATTTATTCTTTAGAGCAGTTGGCTTAGATCTATATTCATGAGATTGTTCGTCTTTATGTTGTGATAGTGTCCATTATCTTCGATCAAGGCATGCAGTTCACATCTCATTTCTGGAGAGCTGTGCAGCATGAGTTAGGTACACGGCTTGAGTTGAGTACATAATTCCACCCCAGACGAACGGGAAACCCAAGTGCACTATTCAGATCTTAGAGGATATGCTACGTGCATATGTTATGGATTTAGGGGGTTAGGGATATTACTTTCTTTTGTCAGTAGAGTTCGCCTACAACAATATCTTCTAGTCGAATATCAAGATGGCTCCTTATGAGGCCTTATATGGGAGGAGATGTCTTTCTCCAATTGGTTGGTTTAAGCCTGGGGAGGTTAGGTTGTTGGGCACTGATTTGGTCTGCGATGCCTTAGAGAAGATAAAGTTGATTCAGGAGCGGTTCTATACAGCTCATTCTAGATTGAAGAGTTATGCTGATAGGAAGGTTTATGATGTTTCACATATGGTGGGTGAGAAGGTTTTTCTTAGATTTTTGTCCATGAATGGTGTGATGAGGTTCGAGAAGAAGGTTAAGTTGCGCCCTCGATATATTGGCCTGTAACACCCTGGGAAAAAAGAATTTTGAAGTATTTCAGTGTAAAGTCCCGTAATATTCGCAAGTGAATTCAAGGTTTCGTAGTGCCGGAGTAGGCTTACGTGTTTGAGGATGGTATAATCCGACCCCCATTCTGTTAAAATACCCCGTAGGTCTATTTTGAGCTCATTTTAAGATGTTTCTAGAGTGAGAGAGAGAGGGTTCAAGAGGGAGGGTCTAAGTTTTCATCAAATTGATCTTCAATCATCACTCAAAGCCTTGAAAATATTCAAGTAGAGCACCAAAATTCTTCACCCTAAAAGGTAAGGCTTCATCACCCCAACTCTTAATTTCAAGCATAGCTATAATGGGGTATTAGTGTGATACTTCATGGGTATGAGGGTGGTTCATCTTGCATGTATGTGATAAAGAGTGTGGGAAAAATAAAAAGTGAACTAGAACCATGAACATTTTCCTAATTTTGTGTTCAATTTGTATATTGCTAAAATAGATTGAGGTTGCTAAGAGTTCCGGAAAATTGTAAAGTCTAAAGAAGCGCAATTGAGGTACGTTGGCTAAACTTTATCTCTTGGAATTTAATTCCATAATATTTCTGTAAGTTTCAAAGTGTGGGTTATGTATTAAAAGGTTATGGCTTTGAGTCGTGTTTCAATAAAAGATAGAATTGTCTAAAAGCTTTTGTACTAAATTCATGCCCATTAGTGGCTGCTTTAACTAATTCTTCGATTTATAAATATATCCAGTATGATTCGAGTTCTATATATTCATGTGTTGAAATTGTACATTGTCATTTCTGGGGGAGAGTATTGCAAGAGTAAATGGTGTATTGACTGTTTATGATTTTTCATGTGTGTTTCTATTATTGGTTGGTATGCTTCATTCTTTGGGAAGAAACCATTTGTGTTTGAAGTTTCCATTTCAAATGGATTTGAAGTATATGATTTTTAAAATATCCTATATGTTGATACTTGATGGTGATCTTTGAAATTGAAAGAGGTGAAAGTGTGGAATATGAAATATGGCCATCGTGCCAGGAATAAAGAATCTTATGAATGGCCTAATGAGCCAAGGAAATATTATGGTTGTGATTGACTGAAAATACTAATGAGAATTCATACAATGTGAAAGATGTTGAGGTGAGTACAATTGTATTTATGATATTTCTGTTTGCAAATCAAATCAAAACTATTTTTGGGAGCATCATTAGCAATACCGACGAAGGGTGGGTCATAAGGCCCACATCTGAAACTACATGTGCCGGTGTAGGGGTGGATTGTGATATTATTCCCCTTAATTGGTATGAAACTGTAACCTTTGTGGATTGGAAAAGTCAACCCGCATAGCATATGTGGGAAGGCGGCCTAGTTGATCGGGTGGAGATCAGACGCCATATTGCGCATATGGTCGTACTACTCTTGGTAACAACTTTCTTTCCCATCACATGCCAAACCACATTGTTCGTGGGGAGATGGCCTAGCCGATCGGGCGTGATCGGATTCCGTGCTAACAAAAACGGTGGTATATCGGTGCTAATGATCTCCCAACCAAAATTATATATGAAGTTTGTATTTTGGAAATTATTATGTTTTAACTGGATGTTTGGATATTGTTGATTGTGACTTGTTGTTTCAATGTGTTGCCTTTTCTTATATGGGCATTCTATTTTGAAAGAGGATTTTTAGCTATACATACTAGTGCTATTCGACAGTACTAACGTCCCTTTTGCCGGGGGCGCTGCATCTTTAATGGATGTAGGTGGTTCTTCAGCAGGCAGCATTGATCAGTGATAGCAGTATACTCTTTTCAGCTGATTTGGTGAGCCCCACTTCATTTTGGGGTCATGTATCTTTTGCTTCTCATGTACAGTGTTTTGAGGTATAGCCGGGGCCTTGTTACCGGCATTTTCATATTACTCTTCTATTGTATTTAGAAGCTCCGTAGATAGGTTGTGGGTTATGGTTGACGTTGGGAATTAAACTAGAAATGTTGGTACTTGGAAATTATGTTTTTTCATTAATTATATAAACTCGTAATGTTTTGGAAATTATGAATGAAGCTACTAATGGGAATGAAAAGGAAGTTGTTGAAAAAATCTTTTCAGTAATTGATTAATGGAGTACATCTCCTCTTTATTCATGGATGAGTTTGGGTAGAAGGAAGTCTAATAGGCTTGCTCGGCCGGGTTCTCTCGGTTGAGCGCCGGTCGCGCTCCCTTAGTTTGGGACATGACAAACTTGGTATTAGAGCCTAAGGTTTTTAAAGTGTCCTAGGATGTCTCAGAGCCGTGTCTAGTAGAGTCCTTCTTATCGGTGTGTTGTCGACCACATCTATAATGAGGAGGCTACTTGGACATTTAGGAATTTCACACTTCTTTGATACTCCAGAATCGTGCGATAGAGCTCAAGATAGGAAGCTAATTTCCTCAGTATGTCTCATGATATTTTTCAGATGAGCAATCCACAAGTTCAAAACAACGAGGAAGGAATGACCGCTCCATTGAATCTGGGGGAGATTACACAAGAGTTCATTGGGAGAATGCGTCGAGCCATGGGGGGGTTGGAAGAACTTGTTGCTAAGGGAAGTGTCCTTATTCCTACCACTGTCACTGCACCACCGGATCGAGTGGTGAGAGAATCTAGGAAACGAAAGAGGGTTGTTGGTGCTAATGAACCAGATTGTGTGATTTGCAAGAAGCGACACTTGGGAACATGTTGGATGACCCTTGAAATATGTTATGGCTGTGGAAAGAGGGGGCACAAGAAGAACAAATACCCTAGGTTGGGTACACCCATCCAGTTATGTCCGTCATGCGGGGAGGAACATTTGGCGTCGTGTTGTGAGTATGCTCAGCAGCGCGCTAGAGGTAGTATCTTTGGGCAATTCCAAAGGCCCACACAACAATCCGGTGCTGGAATTGTTAATCTTGCATTGGAAGCTTGGAGGAAGGATAAGGGGTATGCTTATGATGTATGCAAAAAGGGTAAATATCGGGTCAGTGAGACGAGTCAGTTCATCGGACCTCATCCCCGTCGTGTGAAGTGTGGGAGATGCCATCCAGGAGTGTGTCACTATGGTACAAAGGTATGCTACAAGTGTGGTATGACAGGCCACTTTCAAAGAGATTGTTATTTGTCTCGCCAAAGCATGGGCAAGGGTATGGCACAGCCAGCCAGTTCTGTAGCTGCTACATACACAACGCCTCCCCCAGCTAGAGGCACTATAATTCCTGCAGGGCGTGGAACAGCTAGGGGTGGTATTTAGAGCTCGGGAGGGCCCAACAGGTTTTATACTATGAGGAGACGTCAAAAGTTTGAGGCTTCTCCAGATGGGGTTACAGGTATATTGTCTGTCCGATCTCGTGATGTGTTTGTTCTTATTGATCCTGGTTCCACTTTGTCATATGTCACCTCTTATGTTACTATGGAAGGTTGGATAGAACCGAAACAACTTTATGAGTCGTTCTCTATATTTACTCTTAGAACGAGGCACAATATTCGTGAAGCCTCTTTATCATAATTACTTATATTTACAACCTCTTGAGAAATTGAGTTCTATAATGGGTTCCTTGAATTGCGTTATAACCCTAGGTTAATACTTCCCACTGCTTCCCTAAATTCTCAACAAGGGACAATAGCTGATGAATTTCGTATAGAACCTTTTGATTCAAATGGATAACATCTGCTCATTTGTGCCTATACATGCATCACCATAATATTTACCTATGCGGTATCATATCCAATGGAAAGCAGCCTAGTGTTGAGATCCTTCTTGAGTCACTATTTTCCTCTCTGGTATATATGACTTCTATGGTTGGAACAATTATTCTACTCCTTTATGAATAGTATCATGAATCCTTTTCATTGTCTAGTAACATGAGAGTATATCTTAACACCTATCATGTGCTTACATACCAATTGAAAGGGACCACTTATCCGCATAAAGTTTCTGAGCAACTTGAGATTTATCACAAATTCGTCACAGGGAAGTCTTGTTGTTTACCCATCTCAGTATGACTTTCATGTCCACCTAGATCATGCCTCAGTGAGTAACTCACCTTCTTCCCATTATTGTGGTTGCCCGTGAATTTGCCTGAAATGGCAACGTGAGAGTTGTTATGGCAAAAACATGTCTAGCTCATGGCAAAGTGTTAATTCTCTCTAACTAATACATGATTTCATCCAACATTAAGATGTCCTAGTAACATGATTCCACTTGTGTGAGATTGAAAGTTGAGCAACCTTATGATGAGCATATTGAATTGAAAGACAAACTCGTTGTATCTCTAGTCCTCTCACATATGATCAAATATTGGCAAAGGTTATGCTGTGGGAATGATAATAATCTCACAAGTTTTCAACTTCTTTTCATCCTCTTAAGCTTGTGGCATAGATTCCTTGTACTAGTTACTGTTAAGAGTGTAATGCAACTTTGTGTATCTTGAAAACCATATCATATTCAGGGTGCTAGAATATTCTCATTTCGAGTTAAGCTGATTTTCCCTACATACCAAGAGGCTACTGGTGTCACATAAGTGTTAGCTCTCTTAGAGGCTTACTATTGCCAAATAAGGTACGAATGGAATGAAAGAATTGTTGATGTCCTTTTCATGACTCATTTCTTTTAAATCTCAGAATCATGAACATTTTTCCTACGTTATCAATGCCTACTAGGCAACTCTATGACTCATTTTTTGAACCGATGGTGTCACCACAACGAATCACCATGTCAGCGCTATTAGTAGTGACCTTCATGTCTCTTAGGATATAACCTCCTGAAATGCCGTGCCCAGCACGTTGATGGATTCTTGAATATTTCCAGCAAAATCTCAAACCTCGTTGTTCCTGTTTGTAGCAAATCTATCGAGTATTGTAGGTTCAGGCATGTCAAACAAGAAGCATCATCCCGTGATCAAATATATGGGATAGGAAATTTTATGGTCATAGTCAAGCTAGCACATATTAGAGAAATTGTTAGAGGTTGCCAAAGGTTTAGTTTGGGTGTTTGGCGTGGAGATTTAGAGTTGAAGAAAGTGAATGGGTTATTCTAAATATTTTCTGCATGAGGATGCTATGTAAATTGTTAATAAAGGTAAAGTATGTGAAGTCACATTAGGCCTTATGGAATTTTGAAAGGAAATAGGCTAAACTATGAGTATGATGTTTCCCTATTATTGTTCTTCATGTACCCGGTGTTTCATGTGTCTATGTCTAATAAGGTGAAGATAAGGGATAATTGGATTGTGAGAAGCAACTATTTGCTATCCTTGTTAGAAAAGTCCGGGAGTTGAGATTGTCTCCGTTAATGTGTTATGGCGAAGTCTGTAAGTTGAGGAGACCACATGTAGGGGCAAAAGTGTTAAGGAAATAAAATGTTCCCACTTGAGTGTATAGTTAAATGATTGTGATTTGAAAGGTACTTCTGTGTGTTATGATTTAAAGATGTGCAGCTCATGTCCAGATACCACTCTTGATAGTATAATGCATGTAATGATGAGATTAGTGACGTTGTTATACATGGTGATGTTGTGCCAAGTTGTGGATGTGTTGTTAGGAATTGTTTTGATATTACTCTGGCAGGTGGATAGGCCCAGTTACAGGGGAGTCTCTGGCAAAAGTTTTTGAAATTTAGGGAGTTAGCCAAATTTTGAAACTACTGGTGTGTGTGAACCAACAGTTGAACCACATTGAATGCTAATGATGGATTTTGACCCTCATTCGAGGACGAATGATACTAAGTGGGGGAGAATGTAATACTCCGGGAAAAAAAATTGAAGTATTTTAGTGTAAAGCCCCGTAATATTCGCAAGTGAATTCAAGGTTTCGTGGTGCCAGAGTAGGCTTACGTGTTTGTGGACTTTTTGGGTTGAACAATGCACCGGAAAGTAAAGGAAAATATTTGGCAGAAAAGCACGTTTATGTGGCCGCATAATCACTCTGCGGACCGCATAATGGCCGCAGAGTGAAGCAGCAAGTTTGGCCAACTTAAGGTCAGTTTTGCGGTCGATTATACGACCGCATAATCGATATGCGGTATGCATATCGATCTCATAATCCCTCTTGAGTTTTTGCGGTGGGAGTTCTGCGGCGCATTATGCGACCGCAGAATGAGTATGCGGACCGCATACTGGTCGCATACCTAGGCCGTAAGTTAATGCCCCTGAGGGCCATTTTTGCGGTCACTTTGTGGACCGTATAACCATTATGCGGTAGCATATGCGACAACATACCTGTGTCAGGGCACCCATTTTCTTAATTTAAAACCCGGCCCCCATTTCGTTAAAATACCCCTTAGGTCTATTTTAACCTCATTTTAGGATGTTTCTAGAGTGAGAGAGAGAGGGTTCAAGAGGGAGGGTCTAAGTTTTCATCAAATTGATCTTCAAACATCACTCAAAACCTTGGAAATATTCAAGTAGAGCACCAAAATTCTTCACCCTAAAAGGTAAGGCTTCATCACCCCAGCTCTTAATTTCAAACATAGCTATAATGGGGTATTAGTGTGATACTTCATGGGTATGAGGGTGATTCATCTTGCATGCATGTGATAAATAGTGTGGGAAAAATAAAAAGTGAACTAGAACCATGAACGTTTTCCTAATTTTGGGTTTAATTTGTATATTGTTAAAATAGATTGAGGTTGCTAAGGGTTTCGGAAAATTGTAGTCTAAAGAAGCGCAATTGAGGTATGTTGGCTAAACTTTCTCTCTTGGAATTAAATTCCATAATGTTTCTGTAAGTTTCAAAGTGTGGGTTACGTATTAAAAGGTTATGGCTTTGAGTCGTGTTTCAATGAAAGATAGAATTGTCTAAAAGCTTTTGTACTAAATTCATGCCCATTAGCTGCTTTAACTAATGCTTTGATTTATAAATATATCCAGTGTGATTCGAGTTATGTATATTCATGTGTTGAAATTGTACATTGTCATTTCTGGGGGAGAGTATTGCAAGAGAAAATGGTGTATTGACTGTTTATGATTTTTCATGTGTGTTTCTATTGTTGGTTGGTATGCTTCATTCTTTGGGAAGAAACCATTTGTGTTTGAAGTTTCCAATTTAAATGGATTTGAAGTATATCATTTTTAAAATATCCTATATGTTAATACTTGATGGTGATCTTTGAAATTGAAAGAGGTAAAAGAGTGGAATATGAAATATGGCCATCGTGCCAGGAATAAAGAATCTTGTGAATGTCCTAATGAGCCAAGGAAATATTGTCATTGTGATTGACTGGAAATACTAATGAGAATTCATACAATGTGAAAGATGTTGAGGTGAGTACAATTGTATTTATGATATTTATGTTTGCAAATCAAATCAAAACTATTTTTGGGAGCATCATTAGCAATATCGAGGAAGGGTGGGTCAGAAGGCCCACACCTGAAACTACACGTGCCAGTGTAGGGGTGGATTGTGATATTATTACCCTTAATTAGGATGAAACTAGAACCTTTGTGGATTGGAAAAGTCAACCCGCACGGCATATGTGGGAAGGCGGCCTAGCTGATCGGGTGAGATCAGACGCCATATTGCGCATATGGTGGTACTACTCTTGGTAACAACTTTTCTTCGCATCACATGTCAAACCACATTGTTCGTGGGGAGATGGCCTAGCCGATCGGGCGTGATCGGACTCCGTGCTAACAAAGACGGTGGTATATCGGTGCTAATGATCTCCTAACCAAAATTATATTTGAAATTTGTATTTTAGAAATTATTATGTTTTAATTGGACGTTTGGATATTGTTGATTGTGACTTGTTGTTTCTAAGTGTTTCCTTTTCTTATATCAGAATTCTATTTTGAAAGAGGATTTTTAGCTATACATACTAGTGCTATTCGACAGTACTAACGTCCCTCTTGCCGGGGGCGCTGCATCTTTAATGGATGCAGGTGATTTTTCAGCAGGCGGCATTGATCAGTGATAGCAGTACACTCTTTTCAGCTGATTTGGTGAGCCCCACTTCATTTTGGGGTCATGTATCTTTTGCTTCTCATGTACAGTGTTTTGAGGTATAGCTGGGGCCTTGTTGCCGGCATTTCTATATTACTCTTCTATTGTATTTAGAGGCTCCGTAGACAGGTTGTGGGTTGTGGTTGATATTGGGAATTGAACTAGAAATGTTGGTACTTGGAAATTATATTTTTTCATTAATTATATAAACTCGTAACGTTTTGGAAATTATGAATGAAGCTACTAATGGGAATGAAAAGGAAGTTGTTAAAAAATTCTTTTTTGTGATTGATTAATTGAGTACATCTCCTCTTTATTCATGGATGAGTTTGGGTAAAAGGAAGTCTAATAGGCTTGCTCGGCCGGGTTCTCTCGGTTGAGCGCCGGTCGTGCTCCCTGAGTTGGGGCGTGACATGGCCCTTTTCAGATGTTTGAGAGGATTGGAGAGGTGGCCTATAGACTTTCCTTGACACCTAGTCCATTGGGTGTTCACCTAGTGTTTCATGTTTCTATACTCCAGAAGTATTATAGTGATCTGTCATATGTTTTGGACTTCAGCAAGTTTCTATTAGACGGGGATTTGACTTATGATGTGGAGTCGGTGGCTATTCTGGGCCAGCAGGTTCGGAAGATGAGGTCAAAGAACATAGCATCAGTAAAGGTGCAGTGGAGAGGTCAGCCAGTTGAGGAGGCTACTTGGGATACCGAGCAGCGATGTGGAGCAGATATCTACACCTATTTGAGACTGCAAGTATGATTCTAGACCCGTTCAAGGATGATCATGTTTTTAAGAGGGGAGGATATAGCGACCCGGCCGGTCATTTTGTGTATTATAGCCCTGTTCCCATATTTATTGCCTCTTCTATGTTCATTTATGGTTATGTGACTTCACGGGATGGTTGGATTGGTTTCAGGGAAGTTTTGGACTGAATTGCGACACTTAGTCCCAAGGTTGAAGGCTTAAGTTGAAATAGTTGATCGGAGTTTGACTTTATGTAGACTACTTCAGAATGGAGTTTTGATGGTTCCAATAGCTTCGTATGGTGATTTTGGACTTAGACGCATGTTCAGATACAATTTTGGAGGTCAGTAGGTCATTTTTGCTTGAATTGGCTAAAGTTGGAAAGTTGAAGGTTTGGAAGGTTAAGAGGTTTGACCGAGAGTTGACTTTATTGATATCGGGTTCAAAATTTCATTTCGGGAGTTGGAGTAGGTCTGTTTTGTCATTTGGGACTTGCATGCAAAATTTGAGATCATTTCGAGTTGATTTGATATGGTTCGATAATGGTCTTAAAAGTTGGAAGTTCATTATATTATTATGTTTTAATTGATGTGAGATTCGTGGTTTTGGTATTGTTTGATGAGATTTGAGGCTTCAAGTAAGTTTGTATTGTGTTTTAGGACTTGTTGGTACATTCGGACGGGGTCCATGGGGCCTCAAATATGTTTTAGATCTAGTTCGGATTCATTTGGACTTTAAAGAACTGCTGAAATTTGTGCTTCTTGTTTCCTTTTTCGCGACCGCTAAGAGAGGGACAAGATCGAGTAGAGTTATTTCGTGGCATGTGGGATTTTTTCATTGTGTTCACGAGTTAAAGGACGCATTCCCGAATATTGAGGCAAGCTGTTCAGCGCGAACGTGAGCTAGGTGACGTGTTCGCGTAGAAGGGAGGTATGCCTCCGGGGTGGCAGATGTTTGTTCTTCGTGGTCACAATACCTGGACCGTGATCACATAGCTTTGAGCGGATGGTCATCGCGTTTGCGACTGGAATTTCATGTTCGCGTAGGAGGTTCTAACAGCTGGGCAAATTTTATTCTACGCGATCGCGAGGCTATTTCTGGGATCACGATGTATATCATCTGGGCAGAATGTTTTTTTATATTTTAAAATCCACTAGGCCTTGTGCCTAGAGGTACTTTTTATAAATAAAATAACAACTAGTACAACAAAGGAGGGGGACACGGACCTTACCTCCAAATCTATGGTGGATAAACAATTGATTGTCCAAAAATGACAATCAATTGAATCATGTACAATGAGTAAAGTTATACCTATGATGAAATGCCAATTGCCGATCCATAATTGGCAGACAATTGGGTATACAAATACAGTGTGAAGTGAATCTAGGTCAACTATACAAACAATTAAATCTAAGGCAACTATGTAAGCAATTTGGGAGTACATCTTCTAGGAACAAAATAACCTACATCTAGAAGGTAAGTGTATCCTCCCTTAGAAAGATGACAAAAACCATATATGTATGGTAGAAACTGTCTATAATTTAGCTTTGACAATGAGAGAAAAGAAAGCCAAATTAAAGACAATAATGACTGAGATCCTTGTAGTTGACTGATCTTGCTACCTCTGAATAATGCGGTTGACAGAAGAGATTGAGCTTATCCTTGGTGTCTTTATCATGAAAACAGTGGAGAGGGACTGGACTTGTAGAAGATGGTAATTGGTGGAGAAATCAGACACATCATTCTCCAATCTAAGATTGATGCAGTATGTAGACTTCTGCAGTTGAACTCTGGTAACAGTAGTGGTATGATGGCCAAGGTTTGTGTCCCTAGTTATGTTCTTGTGAAGCCCTATCATTTGAAACCTGAGAGTGGACGTGTTGTGCACAAAATTGTGTGTGGCATTGGAAGGATTACCAAGACATGCCCTAAACAATTGAGGCATTTCCAACAAATTGAATATCTGGGATGCTAATACCATACCTTGGAAATGCACAAGTGATCTGGACCTATCAATTGTACCTGCAAAATTCAGCAAACAGATTAGTAATAAAGGGGCACCATTGTTTTGCTTCCAGTGAATGGTTGTGGCATTGCTGGTAGTATAGCTGAACTATTGTATGTTATGACCATTGTTGTTGTTGTTGTTCTTGCGTGTATGAATATGAAGTGTTGCTCTCAGGTTCTTGTGGCATCTGAAAGCTTGTCTGGTGGAGTTATAGTTGGTGGGATGAGATAGTTGCTTTTGCAGATAGATTCTATAGAATCCTCTCTTCCAAATTACAAGAGGTTTATCGGATATTGTGAACCATTGACTAACACTCAGTAGGATGAGCCTTGAGATTTTTAATATCACACACTGAGTGTAAGTCAAATGATTGAGTATATCATAATGAATTGTACCTGCAAAAAAGGGAACAAAGTTAGTGAAAAAACTGTTTCTGTGCTGATGGCTATGTGTTTTCATTTTTTTGTGGATTTTGTAAGGGGTGTTTAAAAGTAAGGGAAGGGGTGAGTCTGGAAGAATGAAATGGGCTCTACTACATTTGTAGTTGAACTTGGAAGACTGGGAGAAATGAAGAAAAGAAAATTGTGTGTTATTGTTGGAGTTGTATATTGGTGGCTGTAGGTATGGTAGGTTAAAGTATATGGATTGGGTGACTATTAGGCGTGAGAGTATCAGAGTACAACACTTATTATAATATTGAAGATTTGTTAGAAGTGTGCTTAGAGAACCTGCACAAGAGAACAAACATGTTAGTGAAAAACTAGACTGTGTGTCCATTTCTAAGAGTGATGGAGTTTGGTCTTTCATGGATTTAGATATATGGGGACTGTAGTGATGTTGTTTTAAGAATCCTATTTTAACCATAACCATGAGAAGAAGTAGAAGCAATGTGAGGTGGTGGGATAAATCTGTGTGTTTTCTTGTGTCTAAAAGTAGGGGTATTCAGGAAGTCCAGTTGAATTTGACTCCTAATATGAGTAGGCAATGTGGTGACACTGGTGAAGTGAGTTAATGCAATCAAGTCATGGCTATGCTTCGACAAAGAGTCTGCAGGATAGTTGGCTTCTCTGTATACATGTGAGTAATGAATTTCCTCACATTAAAAACACATGTTTCTCAGCTTTTGCAGATTCATTTTTAAGGCACAAGGAGGATCAGAGTTGGTTGTCAGCCAATTTATCAAAAGAGCTGAGTCTTTTTCAAGGTGAATTTTGTTATACCCATTGGCAATATACCACTGGATGCCAATGAAAGCAGCTTCTATTTCTGCAAGGTTGTTGGTACCCTCACTCAAAGGACATGCAATTGCTTGAAGAAATTCCCCTAGATGATTTCTAATAATGGCCCCACCACCTATCTTACCTGGAATAGTCAGTGCACTACCATTAGTATTGACTTTAACAAAATTGGTATTTGGTTTAGTCCAGACAACCTGTTGAGTAGTAGTGCAATGCTTGATATCCTCAATAATAGAATAAAGATCTAACCATCTTTGAGGCCATTTGATAGTAGGGTAAGTTGCATGAAGCAGCAAGTGAATATTAGAATTAATGGAAAAAATGACTCTAGTTATAGAAGACCTCTTTCCTCCATGCTTTGAAGAGCATCTATTCTTTCACAAATTCCAGTAAATGATGATAGAAACTATGTCCAGAATTAACTTTTGAACCTCATTGTTTCTTTTCTGTAACCATCAGTTCATAAGAAGCAATCTTAATGGCATTTTTTCAGTTTTAATTCCAGCTGGCCCTCCATATTTCTTCGAGACAAATGTTGCAATGTTGCCTCTATTGAAAATATGATCAATTGTTTCAGCTGCATGTCTGATACATCATACACATCTAGTAACATTGGGGTTATCAAATGTTAATACCTTGTCATCGGTAGGCAACTTGTTTCTGAGGGCCCTCCACAAGCAAAAGGACAACTTGAATGGGATCTTTTTGTGCCAGGTCATTTTGTTGGTGAAGTTTGGTTGCTTCTTGTTCCTTATCACTTCCCAGGTAGAAGCACATGTCAAATGCCATGTCACTGTGGGTGTCCAAATGGGTTGATCTTGGGACTGTGACATATAATGGATGGGAGTTTGCATGATGAGATAAATCAAATAAACTGGTGCAGTTCTATTTGGGCAGAATGTTTTAAATCCCATTTCGAGGGTTAGAGTTATTTTATCACATTTTGAGTTAGAGAGCTCGGTTTTTGACGGGATTTTCATGATATGGGTCGGGTAAGTCTTTTTGACTCGGATTTGTTCTTATTTCATGATTCCAGCTTTGTTTTTAGCATTTAATTAGTGAATTAAAGTGAAGAAATATGGGATTTTAGTAAAGACTTAGTACAGTAAAAATTGAGGATTTGAGGGTCGAATCGAGGTCAGAATTTGATAAAATTAGTATGATTGAACTCATAACTGAATAGGTGTTCAGAATTTGTAAATTTGACCAGGTTCTGCGGTGAAAGCCCGGGGTTGAATTTTGATTTTGTATAATGATTGAAGATTTAATGTTTGAAGTTGTTTCCTATGGAATTATTTGTTGATATTAAGTTATTTGTGACTAGATTCGAGTCCTTCGATGGCCGATTCGCGGGGGAAAGGCTTTTTGCAGTATTGATTTGCGCATATTGAGGTAAGTAATACATCTAAACTTGGATTTGAGGGTAAAGAACCTTGAGAACTACATTATATGAGAGATATTGGGGTGACATACGCGCTAGGTGACGGGCGTGCATACGTGCACCAGTGTGTTCATGGTTTGGGGAGACCTTTTGGCTATTACTGGACTTGTTTTGCTATCATTCCTTGTTATACCAGTATTTTCCCAGCCTGCTTGATTATTTGAAATATGATTCGTGTTAGACATCATGTCTAGGCTAGGTGTTATTTATTTGAAGCTTGATAAGGCTATTCTTATTATTTCTGAGCCATATGCTTTATCTGTACACATGTTCTTATTCATGATGCTATATCCGTGTATGATATCTATGTCTCAGTACTTCTTATTTGAGTCCCCATATGTTCTTGATGCCTCCTATGTAACACTATTAAACTTAGTACTGCGAGATGAGTTATCTGAAACTTAAATGGTAAAGGACTGAGTTTGGGCCATAAAGCCGATTTGATATTCATTTTGAGGTGATGTGTATGCCAAGCCCATATTGGGCAAAGTGTTATTATTTTAGGGCTAAGCGTGTACCAAGTCTCACCATTGGGCTAAATAATTATGATTAGTGCTTGGGAAGGATCTGCCCTTCCGGAGTCTGACATGCCAGCAGTGGGCACATACAAAGTGTTTTACATACGTACTTGATGATAGGTAGGTATGCCAGGCACCCGTACAGTGCTAAGTGTGGTTATTTTGATGAATTTTCTTTGATATTGCTGATTTGACATGTTTACCTAACATGTAGGCATGAGTTGTACCTTCCTAATGCGAACTAATAAATGAAATGCTTTAGCTATGTTGGGCTTTAACTGTTATACTTGAAAGAATGACTACATTCCTGAAATGTGAACAAGCTGAACATGTGCAAAACCAGGTACATTCGGTTGAGGTGATTTCCAGAGTTGAGTTGCTATTAGCTTTTGGTAGACTACGAGGTAGCTGTTATGTCATCCATAGTCCTAGAAGTTCTCTTTTAGTTATTTCTATCTTACTGTTCTATTGTTCAGACAATTGTATTAGGGTATTTTGCTTGTATCTTGTTATTCAATAGTGCTGGTGTACTCGTTGAAACCATATTTTAGGGATGGTTGTAGCAGTATTATGGTTATATTCTCAGATACTCATGATATTTTCCAGCTGTTGAGTTATTAAACCATGTTTATTCTATTTCATTGTTATTAGGTGATTGTTGACTTATTTAGCGGGTTGGGTTTGGTTCCATCACGACTAGTGGATTTTGGTTCATGACAAATTTGCTTCCCACCTTGCTTTATATTTGTGTTGTTGTTGCTTGGTAAGGAAGAGTGAAGAGAACGAAGGATGTTGCCATGTCTCATTTGCATATTGATATCATTGATTGAGTGAATGTGAGGATAAAAGTATGAGGGTGATGTCGTGCACATGCTTATTTATCATGAGCGGTTAAAGCACAAAGCGTGATGCCGTGCATATGCTTTTTATTATGATCATGTGAGGATAAGAGTAAAAGCACGAATGGTGATGTCGTGCACTTGCATTTATCTTATATGATGAGGATGAGAGTAAAAGCACGAAGAGTGATGCTGCGCGAGTTGTTGAATTCCTTGTTTTACTTTATATTTGGCAATGTGAATTCTGACTTGGTGGTTTCGTTGCCCATTGTGGAAAGAGGTGTATTTTATGATTCTTTACTTACTGTTCCATTTATAGTCCCCTATACTTGCCCCTATCCCTTTGTTTCATTTGACTAGTATCTTGTTATTCCTTTACACACACACACACACACACATATATATATATATATATATATATATATATATATATATATATATGTCTATTGTAGGTGTCTTGTCTTAGCCTTGTCTCTACCTCATCGAGGTTAGGCTCGACACATATATATTACATTGTATCTGTTGTACTCTTACTACGCTTTTGCATTTCATGTGCATATCATGACATCGCTACTAGCAGAACCCCAAGAGGTGCTTAGCAGATACAGCGTTGGTGATTCGAGGTAGAGCTACATCCCATCTGCAAGCCTTGAGTCATTATCTTACCCACATTATACTGATTCAACATTATTCAGGCAGTGTTTCATTTTTTCAGTACCTTGTATTTAATTGGATCTAGAAGCTCATGTACTTGTGGTAGCAAATTTTGAGGTGGTCTACGTTAGTTATTGGTTGTAGAACTTTATTATGTTATGACATGGTTGTTTTCACTGTATGTTATTAATCAATTGTCAGATATTTATTTCTTTTATTTTTGTATTATCTATTGTGTTGTCTTGCCTAGCAAGCAGAGTTAGGCACAATCACGACCCTGATTGGTTGGGATATTGGGTCATGACAAGTTGGTATCAGAGCCCCAGGTTTCCTAGGTCACACGAGCATGAGAGAGCTTAGTAAAGTCTTGAGGATCGGTAAAGTGTGGTCTGTACTTATCTTTCAGAGGCTATAAGGCTTTAGTAAATTTCACTTTCTTTCTTTCTATATCATGCAATTTTATTCTATCTTTGACTTAGTATCATTCTACTCTTATTCTCTAACAAATGGTGAGGACACGTACAACACCCACAGTTGATCAGGAGCTGGAGCCCTAGGCTGCAGCCACAACCAGGGGTAAAGGCTGGGCCAAGGTAGAGATCATCTTAAAGCACACGCAGTAACACCTGTTGTCGAGCCCCAGATCGAGTAGGAGGAGGAGATCCATGTTCGGACCATGCCAGTAGGACCATCTAAGATCCTAGAGGGGTTCATTGATGCCCTAGTACTTCAGGATGCCCTAGTCTTCCTGGTTGGCCTTATGGAGAGTGTGGCTTAGGTCGGTATGTTTCCTATGGCACCAGCTGTCTCTCAGGTTGGAGGGGATCCCAGACTCCCACTACTTACACTCCATAGTAGATGGCTCATGAATATCAGACTCTAGCAGTTCCACCAGTTAGAGCGGTTCAGTCTATTATTTCCACACAATTCGAGGAGGGACCCGCAATGTTATCCAAGGGGCTGAAGAGGTTAGACAAGTTCACAAAGCCGTTTCTCCCTCGCTTTGGTGGTACACCTTCTAAGGACCCCCGGGATTTTATAGACCGTTGCCATGAGATATTGCACAACATGGGTATAGTGGAGTCTAACAGAGTTGACTTCATAGTGTTTCAGATGCATGGATCTGCCAAGATGTGGTGGCGGGAGTATGTTCGGGGCAGACCAACATGTTCACCTTCTCTTACTTGGGCTCAGTTCTCACAGTTATTCTTGGACATGTTTAGCCCATTCACTTAGAGAGAGGACTTTCGCAGCCAGTTTGAGGGCCTCTAGTATGGTAGCATGACTGTTACGCAATATGAGACAAGATTTGTCGACTTATCATACCATGAAACTATCCCGATCCCTACTGAGAGGGAGATGGCGCTGAGATTTATAGATGGCCTTACATATGGCATCAGGCTACAGATGACCAGAGAGACTGATGATGATATTTGTTTCCCTCGAGTTGTGGATATTGCTAGGTGGATCGAGAGGATTCATGGCCAGGTTAGAGAGGCGGCATCTAAGGAAATGCCTCATTATTTTGGTCGGTAGTGGTGCCTCGTCTGGAGGCAGGGGTTCATTTGGTAAAGGCCATCCTATCAGGCTGGTTTAGTCGGCGCTTCAGGTATCACATGGGGCTTCAGGAAGTCGTGATTCTTATGGGTCTCATCCTGTGAAGCTAGTGTTTAGTGCACCTTCTCCCATCAGTGCACCACCAATTCAGATCTATCACAATGGTTATTCAGACAGTTAAGGTCAGTTGCAGGGTCAACAGTCACATCAAGCGAGGACTTATTATACTTGCAGGTCTCGAGGCATGTCGTGATATTTTTCCCTAGGTCATAGAGCAGCATGCCACAATAGGGTACTCATGTCATAGTTTTGGCATCGGTTTCTCCACCACCTACTCAGCCATCTAGGGGGTTCAAGAAGCTAGAGGTGGAGGCCAGCCAATAAGAGGCCATCTGAGAGATGAAGGTCAGATATGTGGGGTCAGCCCTGTTGCTATGACCTTCTAGCTAGACTTGAGGCGGAGTTGTCCGATGTGGTAATCAGAAGTATTGTTTCAGTTTGTCATAGAGATGCATCAATTTTATTTGACCTGGTTTCTACTTATTCATATGTGTCGTCCTATTTTTCTTTACATTTGTATATGTACCATGATTCTTTGAGTACTCATGTTTATGTGTCTATACCTGTTGAGGATTTTATTATGGTGGACTAGGTTTATCATCCTTGTTTGGTCACTATTGGGAGCTATGATATAGGGGTTGACCTTCTATTACTTAATATGGTAGATTTTGATGTGAATTTAGGCATGTATTGGCTGTCAATGTATCACACTATCTTAGACTATCATGACAAGACTGTGATGTTAGCTATGTCAGGGTTTCTAAATTGAAGAGGAGAGGGACTCTTGGTCACTCGATTAGTAGGGCGGTTTCATATGTGAAGGCTCGATGTATGATTGAGAAGGGGTGTTCGACTTATTTGGCTTATGTCCGTGATTCTAGTGCGAAGGTTCCTTTCATGGAGTTGGTTCTGATGGTGAGTGAGTTTCCAGAGGTGTTTCCAACATATTTGCTGGGTATGACACCCGATAGGGATATCGACTTTTGCATCGACTTGGTTCCAGGCACTCAGCCTATCTCTATTCCACTATACCGTATGGCTCCCTTTGAGTTGAAAGAATTGAAGAAGCAGTTGCAAGATTTGCTTGACAAGGGATTTATTGGACCTAGTATCTCGCCTTGGGCTGCACCGGTGTTGTTTGTGAAGAAAAAGGACGGATCGATGAGGATGTGCATAGATTATTGGTCACCATCAAGAATAACTATCTGTTGTCAATGATTGATGATTTATTTGACCAGCTTCATGGTGCCAAGGTGTTTTCCAAGATTGATTTGATATCTGGCTACCATCAGGTGATGATTAGGGCATGAGATGTCCCTAAGACAGCTTTTCAGACTCAGTATAGTCACTATAAGTTCTTGGTGATGTCATTTGGCTTGACCAATGCCCCATCATCCTTTATGGATTTGATGAACTGGGTGTTAAAGCCTTACCTGGATTCCTTCATGATCATCTTAACTAATGATGTAGTGGTTTACTCCCACAATCGAGAGGAGCATAAGAAGCACCTACAGATTGTACTTATGTCTTTGAAGGATCGATAGAGATATGCCAAGTTTTTGAAGTGCGAGTTTTGGTTAGACTTGGTTGCCTTTATAGGTCATGTTGGTTCTTCCGAGGGTATGAGGTGGATCCTAAGAACATTGAGGTAGTTCAGAACTATCCTAGACCTACTTCAGCTATAGAGATTCAGAGCATCTTGGGTTTGGCAGGTTATTATCACCGGTTTGCGGAACGATTTTCACCTATCTCAGCCCCAGTGACCAAGTTGACCCAGAAGGGTGCTCTTTTCAGATTGTCCAAGGGTGTGAAGCGAGCTTTAAGAAGCTAAAGACTGCATTGACTACAACCCTAGTGTTGGTCTAGCCTATAGGTTCAAGATCTTACACTGTATATTGTGTTGTATCGCGTATTGGGCTTGGCATGTGTTGATGCAGGACGGTAGGGTGATTGCCTATGCATCTTGTCAGTTAAAGTTTCATAAGAAGAATTACCTTGTGTGTGATTTGGATTTGGAGTTGGTAGCAGCTGAATCTTTGGAGGCACTATCTATATGTCATTCCATGTGCGGTCTATACCGACCATCGGAGTCTCGAGCACCTGTTCAAGCAGAAGGACCTTAATTTGCGGTAGCAGAGATGGTTTAAGTTACTGAAGGACTATGATATCACCAAATTATATCTTTTGGGGAAGGTCAATGTAGTGGTTGATGCATTGAGTAAGAAGGCAGAGAGCATGGGCAGTTTGGAATATTTATCGGCAGTGGAGAGGCCACAAGCCATGGATGTTCAGGCCTTGGCAAATTGGTTTGTGAGGTTGGATGTTTTGGAGCCTAGCTGGATTATTGCTTGTGTTGTGACACAGTCATCATTGTTGGATCATATGAAGACTCGCCGGTTTGATGATCCTTACTTGTTCGTGTTGAAAGACATAGTGCAACGGGGTGGTACTAATGAGGTTTTTATTGGAGATAATGATGTTATGCGGCTTCAAGGTTGGATTTCTGTTTTGAATGTCGATGGGTTAAGGGAGTTGATCCTTGGGGAGGCTCACATTTGCGCTATTCCATTCACCTAGGTGTCACGAAGATGTACCGTGACTTGAAACATCACTATTGGTGGCGGAGGATAAAGAAAGATAATGCCAGTCATGTCTCTTAGTGTTTGACTTGTCAACAGGTGAAGTATGAGCATCAGAAACTAGGTGGGTTGACTCAGAGATTGGAGATATGGGAGTGGAAGTAGGAGCGCATCACTATGTATTTCGTGGTAGGCTTACCATGGACCTTGAGGAAATATGATGCGGTTTGGTTATTGTGGACCAGTTTACTAAGTTCATACACTTCATTCCGGTGATGATTTCCTATTTTTCAGAGCAGATGGCTCAGATTTATATTCAGGAGATTATCCGCCTGCACGGTATGCCCATTTCCATCATATCGGACCAGGGCACGTAGTTCACATTGCATTTATGGAGGGTCGTGCAGCGCGAGTTGGGCATGCGGGTCAAGCTGAGTATCACATTTCATCCTCAGACGGACAGACAATCTGAGTGTGCTATTCGAATTTTGTAGGACATGTTGCGGGCATTCTCTATGGAAATCGGGGGTCAGTGGGATAAGTTTTTACCTCTAGCATAGTTCCCCTACAACAACAGTTATCAGTCGAGTATTCTGATGGCTTCGTACGAAGACTTGTATGGGAGGCGATGTCGTTCGCCGGTTGGTTGGTTTGAGCCTAGTAAGGCTAGAGTTTTGGGCACTGATTTTGTTTGTTATGCTTTGGAGAAGGTTAAGGTGATTCAGGAGCGACATTGTACAGCTTAGTCCAGGCGAAAGAGTTATGCGGACCGGAAGGCCCAAGATGTGGGTTATATGTAATGTGAAAAGGTTCTTCTCTGAGTGTCGCCTATGAAGGACGTTATGCGGTTTGTGAAGAAGGGCAAGTTGAGCCCAAGGTTTATTGGTACGTTCGTGATCTTAGAGAGGGTTGGGGAGGTTGCTTATAGGCTTGCATTGCTTCTTAGCCTAGTAGGGGTACATCCAATATTTCACATTTCCAATCTTTAGAAGTATCATGGGGATAGATCACATGTTTTGGACTTTTGCACGGTCCAGCCAGATGAGGATTTGACCTATGAGGTAGAGCCGATAGCTATTCTAGACCAGTAGGTTCGTAAGTTGAGACCTATGAGGTAAAACTGCATTGCAGAGATCAACCGATTGAAGAGGTTATGTGGGAGTCCGAGTACAATATGCAGAGTAGATACCCACATTATTTTACCAGTTCAGGTACACTTTTATGTTCGTTCGAGGATGAATGTTTCTTTTACAAGAGGGGAATGTCATGACCCGATAGGTTATTTTGAGTACTAGCCTTTGTTTCTGTGTTTTGAGACCTCTTTTAGCTTAATTTGGTGATTTATGACCTTTATGCATAGTCTATGTCAATTTCCGGATAGGTTATGTGTGAAATTTCAAAGAAAATGTGATTTTTGACTTAAAATCAGGTTTGAGTTGACCACAGTCAACGTTTTTGGTAAATGAACCAGTTTGTTATTTTGAATATTACGGTAGGTTCGTATGATACTTTTGGGCTTGTACGCATGTTTGGATGGGGTCCCGGGTCACCCGACGGTATTTCGTTGCATTATGTGAAAGTTGGCTAAAATTGAGTTTCAAAGTTGAAATCTTGAGTTTTGATGATTGATTCTTGATATTTGATGTTATTTTGATGATTTGTGGTAGCGAGCGAGTTTTTATGATGTTATTAAACATGTGCGCATGTTCGGATTGAAGCCCGAGGGGCTCTAGTGAGTTTCGGATGAGTTTGGTTGATTTTGGAACTGCTGAAGCATAGCAGTTGTTGGTGTGAACTTGCAGATCTCGCAATTGTGATGATCTGATCGCAATTGCGAGCCTCGTATTTGCGATGTCAGGCTCGCAAATGCGAGCATGTGCTGGGGAATGGGTCTTCGCATTTGTAAAGAAATGTACGCGTTTGCGAACTATTTTGTGATCGCTTTTGCGGCCTTTGTTCTTCATTTGCCACACGGTGTTAGGCAGAACAACTTTGCTTTTGCGAAGCTTGGCTCGCATTTCCGAGTGAAGCATCCTTCGCAAGTGCGAAGTTAATATCGCATTTGCGACCACTGATCGCACTTGCGATCAGTGGTTTTCTTTTGCGATTGTCACAATTGTGAATCTGCAGCTGGGTAAAAGTGAGGAATTTCGAAACTTAACTCATTCTACACCATTTTTCTACTCTAATCTCTCTAGAGGCGATTTATAGAGAGGAGTTTCTTACCAAATTCATTGGTTAGCAACTTTAACTAGTTTTCAATTAATTTTCCATGAATTTTAATATTAAATCTATGAATTTCAAGGTAAAAATTAGGGGGTTTGGGTAGAATTTAGAAATTTTATAAAATTGAGATTTAGACCTTGAATTGAGGTCAAATTTCGAAATAAATCACATAACCAGGCTCGGGGGTGAACGAATAATTGGGATTTGGTCCGAATAATAGATTTCAACTAAGAGGGCATAAGGTTGACTTTTATTTACTTTTTGAGATATGATCAAAATTAAACCTTTTTTCATTCTTGGATAGTTTCTAAAGCTTATTTTGAATTGTTTGAACGATAATTGGCAAGATTCGGTTGGTTTGGAGGCTTGTTCGAAAGTAAAAGCAGTGGTTGATTGTTGATTGCATTGCGGAAGGAGGCAAGTGTCGTGGTTAACCTTGAATTGGGGGAATTAAGGTAGAATCAAATCTATTTTCTATGTGAACTATGTTTTGGGGGCGGCGTATATGCGAGGTGACGAGTGTATATGCGTTGTCCATGAGATAAGCATGTAGGTGGAATTTGCATTATTTGTACCATGTTGTTTCATTTACTATACGTTCCATGTCTTAGATAGATCATTTATTCTTTTACGACCCGCTTTCGTGTTTATAGCTTATGTTGAAATTGTTGTGATATTGGAAGTTGAGTTTGCGGAAGTTGTTGATTAGTTGTTGGTACCAATCATCAAAAGATTATCATATGATGAGCTGTATTCTAACACTTTTGTTGAAGTTGAAATTTGTTTCCTGCCTTACTTGATATTTGTGTTGTTGTTGCTTGGTGAGGAAGAGTGAAGAGCATGAAGGGTGTTGTCATGCCATATTTGCATATTGATATCATTGATTGAGTGAATGTCAGGATAAAAGTATGAAGGGTGATGTCGTGCATGTGCTTATTTATCATGAGAGGTTAAAGCATGAAAGGTGATGTCGTGCATATGCATTTTATTATGATCATATGCAGATTAGACTAAAGGCACGAAGGGTGATGTCGTGCACTTGCATTTATCTGATATGGTGAGGATGAGAGTAAAAGCCTGAAGGGTGATGTCGTGCGAGTTGTTGAATTCGTTGTTTAACTTGATATTTAGTAATGTGAATTTTGACTTGGTGATTTCGTTGCCCATTTTGGAAAGAGGTTTACTTTATGATTCTATGTTTATTGTTCAATCTATTGTCTCCTATACTTGCCCCTATCCCGTTGTTTCATTTGTCTCTTCACTTGTTATTCCTTTGTATGTATATGTATATATATATATATATATATATATATATATATATATATATCTGTGTGTGTATGTATGTATTGTAGGTATTTTTGTCTTAGCCTCGTCTTGTCGTTGCTTCGTCACTACGTCGTCGAGGTTAGGCTTGATACTTACGGAGTACATTGGGTTGATTGTACTCATACTATACTTCTTGTGCAAATCTTGATATTGGTACCACCGGAAGCCCGAGAGGTGCTGAGTAGATACTGTGTTGGTGATGAGGTAAAGTTGCATCCCGTCCGCTGGCCTTGAGTCATTATCCTACCTCTATAGTAATGATTTCACTTTATTCGGACAATGTCGCATATCTTGCAGAACCTTGTATTTAGTTGAATCTACAAGCTCATGTACTTGTGAAACCAAATCTTCGGGTGATTTACGTTAATTATTTGTTTTAGAACTTTATTATGTTATCACAGAGCTATGTTTACGGTATGTTATTGATCAGTTGTCAGATATTTATTACTTTTCGTTTTGTATTACCTGTTGTCCAACCCCATCACGACCTTGATTAATTTGTATTTTGGGTCATGGCAACCATTATTTTCGGTTCATCATCTTCAAATCCCCCCAAGAAAGATAGAAGAAGGGAGAAACATGGCCAAAATGGCCGAGAAGGTTCTTTCCCAACTTAGTTTATCAACGTCCAAAAAACCCTTCGTGGAAGCCAATGATGATGTATTAAGCATCATATATGCTTCATCCTCTTCGCATAATATGTCCAAATTTCATGTTGTTCGTCGTCATCTACATCAATGATACATGCGACAATGACCAATACTTTATTCGTGGAGGAATGACTTACAAGCTTGACACAGCAGTTGAAGGCTTGACCAAATATGTGCAAGATCAAAATGCTCCAATTGGAAATTTAACAAATATGATGTAGGGCCTAAGTGAAGGGGAATTCAATCATGCATCTATAAAGCGTGGGAAGCATACAAAGCACAAAAGACGATTAATTCCTTTGCAAAACAAGTGGCAGATGCTAAGGAAATCCAAGTCTCTCTAAAAGAATGATTCTAATTGATCAACTAAAGGAGTTCACCGTGGGGATTATCAAGGATAAGTACGAGGTTCTTGCCAAATCCTCTATTACATATGCAAAATCATACATTGTAAGGATTGATAGGTTGAAGTTTCCCACCAATTATCAACCCCAGAATTTCAATAGTTTGACGGTAACGGAAATTCGAAGCAATCTATGGCACATTTCATCAAAACATGCAGCGTTTGAAGGGAATGCATTCATTTGGTACACAAACCTTGAGTTTGGTTTATTGATTGGGAGCATCTTGTAGCAACCCGACAGATCGTTTTGAGCATTTGCACTTCGCTCGATAGTTTACGGGCATTAGTAGCTCCGTATGATGTATTTTGACTTGTGTGAATCGTCAGTTTTAGTTTTCAGGTTATTTGGGACTGATTTGGAAGAATGATTCTTAATTAGGGAGCTTTAAATTTGAAAGAGTTGACCAAGTTTGACTTTTTAGCATTTGACCTCAGATTGGAATTTTGATGGTTTCGTTAACTCCATTGGGTGATTTTGGACTTAGGAGCGCGTCCGGATTGTGATTTGGAGGTCCGTGATTGAATTTGGCTCGAAATGGCGAAAGTTGAAATTTTGAAAAGTTTGACCAGGAGTGGACTTTTTGATATCGGGGTCGGATTCCGATTACGGAAGTTGGAATAGGTCCGTAATGTCGAATGTGACTTGTGTGCAAAATTTGAGGTCAATCGGACGTGATTTGATAGGTTTCGACATCGGTTGTGAAGTTCCAAGTTCATAGATTTCGATTTGAGGTGTGATTCATCGTTTTGATGCTGTTATGTGTATTTTGAGGCCTCGAGTATGTTCGTATTGTGTTATGGAACTTGTTGGCATGTTCGGAAGGGGTCCCGAGGGGTTCAGGTAAGTTTAGGATTGATTTCGGATCATTTTCTTCATGTTTTCGTTACTGGTTGCTGCTGGTTCTGGTGTGATCGCACCCGCATTTGGTTTGCGTAGGTACGATGGTCGCAGAAGAGACAAAGGAGTCGCCGGAGCGGAGATATTACTAGGAGCAGGAGTCGGCAGAAGCGGAGGTTCATTCGCATCTGAGAAGGCGCAGATGCAGTGTGAAAGGGCGCATAAGCGAACTTCAGCGCAGGAGTGCAATTTGGACTCGCACCTGCGTGTGCACAGCAGCGTAGTTTCTATCGCAGGTGTGAAGGAAGTCCTCCAGTGCTTCTCCGCAGAAGCGTGTTTTTGGTCACAAAAGCGACGCCGCAGAAGCGGCTAATGTGCCGCAGGTGCGAGAATGCTGGGCAGAATGCTATATATCGAGGTTTTGGTTCTTTTATCATTTTTTGAGATGTGAGACTCGGATTGAGGCAATTGTTGGAGCAATTTTCATCACAAGGATTGTGGTAAGTGTTGTACACTTGGTTTTGATATTATTCCATGAATTTATCTTCATTTTTGGATATTTGTTGATGAATTTTAAAGAGAAATTGGGGGTTTTGGCCTAAAGTTTCAGAATATGAATGTTTGAGTTTTGAACATCGAATGGGAGTCGGATTTGAGTGAAACTAGTATAGTTGGACTCGTAATTGAATGGGTTGTCATATTTTGTGAGTTTCTTTGGGTTACGAGGCGCGGGCCCGGGTGTAATATTTGGCCGATTTTGGGTTTTGATTAAGGGTTCAATCTTTATCATTTGAAATTATTTCCTTGGGATTTATTTCATGCTCTACACACGTGATGGTATCTTTGTAGCATTGCTTGGCTTGCTCGGCATTGGTATTGGCTTGTTCGAGATAAGTAAATCTTCTAATCTTGAAGCTGAGGGTATGAACCTTGAATATACGTGTTATATGTTTGGTGTTCAGGTGACGCAATGGTAGGTGAGGGGCGTGTGGGCGTGCACCGTATGAGCTGTGACTCTGTTATTCCTATGGTACTGTGTAGTTACCTAAACTTATCTGAAATCATGAAATCTCTACGTACTAGAGTTATCGAGCTGTGATTCATGTTAGAAACCATGTCTAGGCTACATGTTTATTCTGTTGGGACCCATTGAGGTCATTTCTGCTGTTAAGTTATTTGCTTTCATTGCATTACATACTCAGTCATACGCATTCATATGCATATCATATCTCAGACTCAGTTATTATTTATTGATACATCATATCATTGTTGTTAGGCTAGTTTCATGACATTGTGAGTCCGTGAGTGAGACTGGAAAGATTGATGACTCAGTGAGGCCGAGGGCCTGAGTGAGAGTGATATTTTGGGATCGGGCTGCACGCCGCAATTTTATATTGATTACATATTTATGGGATTTGGCTACACGCCGCAGCATGTTTCATTGATTTTATGCCATGATTGGTTTGATATAGCGTTTGGGCTGAAGGGGCCCCTCCGGAGTCTGTACACACCACTAGTGAGCGCAGGTACCTACTGAGTGCTGAGTGCTGAGTGCTGAGTGCTGAGTGATTGAGAGGACTGAGTGACTGGGAGGACTGAGTGACTGTGAGGACTGAGTGATTGGGAGGACTGAGTGACTGGGAGGAATGAGTGAGTTGATACTCTGAGAGTATGCATCTGGTCTTTTTCACCGATTTGCATCACATTTGGCATGCACACTTGACATACATGCATAGAGATGTATTTTCCTCATGATGTATAGTATCACGTCATTTATGACTTCTCATACATTTTGACATATGGGCATAGAGAGACATCTTACACTTGCTATCTGAAAGGAAAATGAAACATCTTATTTATTGTTGAAAGAATTTTTGGGAAAAATCACAGTTTTCAAACTTACTCATATTTTTGGAAATTTCGGTAAAAGATTTGGGTTTTCACTGAGATACTTGAAAAGCATGCCTCTTTTGTTACTTGTACTATGTTGTTATGAACTATTGTGGAATATTGGTGTTGGACCCGACCTTTGTTCAAGCTCGTCACTACTTTCAACCTAAGGTTAGGTTTGTTACTTATTGAGTACATGGGGTCGGTTGTACTCATACTACACTTCTGCACCTTGCGTGCAGATATTAACTGCTGACGTTGCTGTGATCGACGGGGGCCGAAATTGAAGATGCACCTACGTTCCGGTTGTAGCTGCCTCTTGTTCATGGTAGCCTTAGATCTATGAAACTGTGTTTATGTACTTTTCAAACAGATGATATATTTACTTCATTTTAGCTTTGTAAACTTTATTCTTAGAAGTTCATGATTTGTACTACCAGTTCTTGGGGAATGTATAAGATTCAGTAAATTACTTTCGTTTAATTATCTTGTTATTATCATTGGAATTGGATAGTTATTAATTGGCTTACCTTGCGAGTTGGGTTAGGTGTCATCATGATTAGTTAGATTTTGGGTCGTGACACATATTGGTAGATCTTAAAAAAATTATCTAACAAAAGAAAGAACTATTATTGACTTCATCAATCGAGGGGGCATGCAAGTCTAAACTGTAAAGATAGACTTCGTGAAATTTTGGGAATACAGATGAGCATTTAAGGAATACTCTAGGATCCACTACATCTTAAAAGACATAAGCCTAAGACTTTCAAAAAATTGGCCACTTGTGATATGAGGTTAAGCATGACTATAGCTAGAAATGAAAGACCGCATGTCCACGACCTCACAAAGAAAAAGGCAAGCAACAAATCAGGTAGATGGGAAAATTTATAAACAAGGTCAAAAATTAAAAATTCGTGAATGTCAATGCTTTGCTTATGAAGTTCAACACTAAGGTAACCAAGATATAGAGTGTAAAGAAGACATGGAAGATAAGGCAAAAAACAGACTTTGAGTAACATTCAAGAGAAGGAGTACTCATTTCTGATTCTGATATTCCCGAAATCCTTCATGAATTCCTTGAGCTAATACTTCTAGAGTTACCAGAAATAAAATGATAAAATGATGGAAGAACCAATGAACCAAATTGTTGCAAGTCTTATCGATTGGTTGGCCAACCTATTAAGAAATGTTTTGTCTTCAAAGATAATGTCATGGACCTAGGCCACGAAGGGATGGTCACACTTGAAGGGGAGAAATCAAGTGTAAACAAAGTTTGTATCTCTTTTGTCTCGCTCAGTCCGTTCATAATTTGAAACATTGCTCAAGGGTATGGAGAGAAAGACATCCCAAACATATTTTTGCAAGAAATGATTAAGTTTGGATATTTTGAACCTATTGATACAAACTAATTGCTATCTCTGACTACGCCAAGCGATGCAGTGCCAGTAGAAGGAGGATCCTCAAAGGGAGACACATACCAAGTAGAGCAACTGAATGACAAAGGTTAGACTCTCGTGACTCGGTGTAAACATCAAAAGGCAAGTTTGCAAAAAGAGTCAACTAAACAACCAACAAGGGATAAAATGGTGAGTAAATCCAAAAAGAAAAGTCCAATTAAATGCTCAAAGAAGAAAAATATAAAGGGGAATCACCACCAAAACCCACTTTGACCAGTAACCTATGGAGAACTTTTACCAAACTGGTTTCTCATCATGTTTTTCTAAAGTGAAATCAATGTTTTGTGATGCATCATTGATGAGAAAGAATAAAAAACGCAACCTCATCATGTCCATCAATATAAAACCCTCAAAAGTATTCTAATGATGTCCTGGATGATTGTATGCCTAAATTGCGTTCATCATGATGACATTCTACTTGGTGAACACCTCATAGTTTCCATTTATTCATGGTTGGGTTTTTTTGCAGGTGCAAGGGTGAACAGAATTCTGATTAATGGGGGATCAAGAGTTAACATTCTATCCAATTCGCACAATGAAGGAACTTTGGATCTTAACGGCAAATCTTTTGTGAAGCCGACCGTGATCAAACGAATCAACCAAAGGGGGCAAAGAGCCATTAAAGCAGACATCACAATCGGATAGATGCAATTAAATATGTGGTTACATGTGATGATGCGCAAACTTCATACAACATATTTCTTGGAAATATTGGGTACATGAGAACTAAGTGATTCAATATAGTTACAACAATTTTTTGAAGTGTCACGAGGGTGGAGTTGAAAAAACCATCATTGCAGATGATAAGCCATTCACTGAAACGAGTCACACTCTATTGAGGCAAAGTTATACTTAATGAACTAAGTCACGAAGGATATATATGTTTCGCAATCCAAAATTCACCAATGGCCGTATTGGCACCAAACTCGATGACTAGGCGAACAACAATATCACACATTAAATAAAGCACTAGCATAGATATAATAAGTCTAACATGTTCAGTAATATCATAAATATAGCTAAGTATGATAACAAACACTAAACAACACAACATACTCGGATCTGGTGTCACTCAATATATAAGCTTGTAAGAGTAACAAAATACAATAAGAACAAATTTATAATATTGGCTAAATAGACTAAACAATAAGAATCAAAGAGCGGAAGGCAACTCCAAGGGCCTACAAACAGATATACAGCACTACCTTGAGTCTCTAAAATTAATAACTAAACACCTTTGTGAACTCCACAGGGGCAAATAACTGAATTTATATAAGAAGTGCAGAAGTGTAGTATGACTACAACTTATCCGATGTAATCAGTAAATATCAAGTCTAATCTCAAAGAATTAGTGATGAGGCTTTGACCAACAAGATACTTGCTTCTATAATCAAATAATCAACATTTGTAAACAAAGAGAAGGAACAATTTTAAAAATAGTGAATACTAGTAATATGAATCACCGTCAAAGAAGATAATAAGCATGCTTCACAAATATAATGATCAAAAGAAAAATTCTTTCAATGAGTATACATAAGTTAAGGATGTGAATGAAATGGAAGATAGGGAATGCTTCTTCATGAGTGCGCAATGTATATGCATGCTCAAAACTCAATCTTTCCAGAAATTCAGTACCAGTCAACACATACTCAGCACACCATGTGTGGTTGGCACAAGTTCCCCTCGCAAAGTTATCGGGTGGATATTCAGGTTGACAGGGTTAGTTCTAGGGTCAACAACCACATCAGCCGAGGGGTTATACTTATGGGAGCCGAGGCACATCGCGAGGTTTTGCCCTAGGTCACAGAGCATCATACCACAACAGGGTACTTGTTCCATGGTTCTAGAACCGGTTGCCCTGCCACCAGCCCAGCTATCTAGGGATATGGTCAGGCAGCTAGAGGTGGAAGCTAGCTAGTTAGAGGTTGTCCGAGAGGTGGAGGTCAGATTGGTGGGGCTCAGCCCCATTTCTATGCATTTCTAGCTAGACCAAGGGAGAGCCGTAAGATGCGGTCATCACAAGTATTGTTCTAATTTTCCATAGAGATACATCAATTATATATTATCCAGGTTGCACTTATTCGTACGTGTCATCCTATTTTGCTTTATATTTGGATATATCTCGTGATTCTTTGACTGCTCCTATTTTTGTCATCGAATTTTTTACCTTATCACGCTATCTTGGATTATCATGCCAAGACTATGACATTAGCCATGACAGGATTGCGTTGATTGGAGTGGAGAGAGAATCCTGGTCATTCCACTAGCAGGGTCATTTCATATGTCAAGGCTCGGTGTATGGTCGAGAAGGAATGTCTGGTGTATTTGGCCTATATCCATAATTCTAGTGTAGGGGTTCCTTCCATGGATTTGGTTCCATTGTTCCTAAGTTCCCAGAGGTGTTTCCTACAGATATGTCAGGGATGCCACCCGACAGAGAAATAGACATTTTCATTGACTTAGTTCTGGGCACTCAGCCCATTTCTATTCCACCAAACCTTATGGACCTAGTTGAGTTGAATGAGTTGAAGGAATAGTTGCAAGATTTGCTTGACAAGGAATTTATTTGACCGAGTGTCGCCTTGCGATGCACTAGTGTTGTTTGTAAAGAAGAAAGATGGATCGATGAGGATTTGCATAGATTATCAGAAGTCGAACGAGGTCATTATCAAGAACAAGTATCCATTACCGAGTATTGATGACTTATTTGACCAACTTCAGGGTGCCAAGGTATTTTTTAATATTTACTTGAGATGTGACTACCATCAGTTGAAGATTAGGGCATCAGATGTCCCTAAAATAGCTTTCGAACTTAGTATGGTCACTACGAGTTCTTGGTGTTGTCATTTGGCCCGACCATTGTCCCAATAGGCTTTATGAATTTAACGAACCGGGTGTTCAAGACATATCTGGATTCCTTCATGATTGTCTTCGTTGATGATATTTTTATTTATTCTCGCAGTCGAGAGGACCATGAGCAACATCTGCGGATCGTACTTCGGACTTTGAGGGACCATCGGTTATATGCCAAGATTTCGAAATGTGAGTTCTGGTTGGACTCGGCTGCCGTCATTGGCCATGTTGAATCATTCAAGGGCATTAAGGTAGATCCTAAGAAGATTGAGGCAGTTCAAAAATGGCATAAGACTACTTTAGCTACAGAGATTTGGAGTTTTTTAGGTTTGGTGGGGTTATTATCGTCGGTTCATGGAGGGGGTTTCATCTATCTTTGCCCCATTAACTAAGTTAACCCAGAATGGTTCTCTTTTAATATGGTCCAACGAGTGTGAGGTGAGCTTTCAGAATCTCAAGATTGCATTGACTACAACTCCACTATTGGTGTTGCCTACAGGTTTGGGATCTTACACCGAGTAATATGATGCATCGCGTGTTGGGCTTGGCGCAGTATTAATGCAGGACATTAGGGTGATTGCCTACGTTGCTCAACAGTTGAAGGTTCATGAGAAGAATTACCTTGTGCATGATTTAAAGTTGGCAGCCATTGCTCATGCACTGAAGATTTGGAGGCACTATCTATACATTATTCCATGTGAGGTCTATACGGACCATCGGAGTCTCCAGCATCTGTTCAAATAGAAGGACCTTAATTTACGTCAGTGAAGATGGTTTGAGTTGTTGAAATACTATGATATCACTAAATTATATCATCCAGGGAAGGCCAATATGGTGGTTGATGCATTGGCTAGGCTGAGAGCATAGATAGTTTGGCATATTTACCTGCAATGGAGAGGCCACTAGCTATGGAACCTAGCCAAGTTCTTGCTTGTGTTGTGGCACAGTCATTGTTGTTAGAGCGTATCAAGGCTTGCCAGTTTGATGATCCCCACTTGTTTTAGTTAAATGAATCGGTGCAACGGGGTGGTGCTAAGGAGGTTGTGATTGGAGATGATGGTGTTATGCGTCTTCAGGGCCAAATTTGCATTCCGAATGTTGAGGAGGCTCACACTTCATGCTATTCCATTCACCCAGGTGTCACGAAGATGTACCATGACTTGAAACAACACTATTGGTGGCAGAGAATGAAGAAAGATATTGTTGCTTATGTCTCTTAGTGTTTCAATTGTCAAAAAGTGAAGTACGACCATTAGAAACCAGGTGGATTGACTCAGAGATTGGAGATACCGAAGTGGAAGTGGGATCGAATCACTATGGATTTTGTGTTCGGCTTACCATAGACCTAGAGGAAATATGATGCAGTATATGTTATTATGGACCAGTTGAATAAGTCCGCATACTTCATTTCGGTGATGACCTCCTATTCTTCAGAGCGATAGGCTCAAGTTTACATCTAGGAGATTATCTATCTGCAAGGCGTGCCCATTACCATCATTTCTTTCTAGGGCACGAAGTTCACATTGCATTTTTGGAGAGCCGTGCAATGTGAGTTGGGGCGTGGGTCGAGCTGAGTATCGTGTTTCCTCCTCAGACAGATGGACAGTTCGAGCACATTATTCAGATACTGGAGGACATGTTGCGGGCATGCTTTATGGATTTCAGGGGTCAGTGGGACCAGTTTTTACTGCTAGCAAAGTTCGCCTACAACAACAGCTATGAGGCGAGCATCTAGATGGCTCCATACAATGCCTTATATGGGAGGCGGTGTCGTTCACTAGTTGCTTGGTTTGAGCCAAAAGAGGCTAGTTTGTTGGGCACTGATTTTGTCTGTAATGCTTTAGAGAAGATTAAGGTGATTCAGGAGAGACTTCAGATAGCTCAGTTCATGCAAAAGCATTATACGGACCGAATGGTTCAAGATGTGGCTTACATGGTGGGTGAGAAGGTTCTTCTCCGAGTGTCGCCTATTGTTACAACCCCAAACTCCCACCGTAGGAGTCGTGATGACACCTAATCTCTAAGACTAGGTAAGCCTAACACATGATGAGAATTTAGCATAATAACGACTAAGCTATTGATTCAAACTGATAAATAACATAATAAAACCAAAGCGGAACAACAGTCCTATAATCCCCAAAACCGGTGGAACTGAGTCATAAGCTCTACTGAAATATACTAGGAAATCTCTAATACAATAATGTTCAGAAATAATGAAAATAGTAGCATAGATCACTAAAAGGTGACTCCGAGGCCTGCGAACGTCAAGAAGGTATACCTTCAAGCCTCCGCGAAGTCTGAAGCAACTTACCAGCGTCTATCACGGGCAAAAGTACCTGCATTTGCACAAAAATGTGCAGAAGTGTAGCATGAGTACACTATAATGGTACCCAATAAGTATCAAGACTAACCCTGGTTGAGTAGTGACGAGGTTAGGTCAAGAACCTACTAGACATAGAAGCTTGAACAAACTATTAATATAATCTAACAACGGAAAGTAAAAGCAATAATGACAACAGAGAAAATTGTTAATATAAGGCTAACAACGGAAGTAAAAGCAATAAGTGACAACAAAGAGTGAACAGATAAAAACAACAAATGATCAAATACAGTCAAAATACAAGTGAAATGAATTAAGGAAAAACAATAACCATTCAAATCAAAAAGCCGTTCCAACATAGAATGTACAACAAGAATCACACCGAGGTACCATACCTCATATTCCCATTTCACACTTTACAATCACAATCTTTTTTATATCTCTGTGTGAGCCTTGCATTTATTTTAAAAATATTTTTTTCCGAAATAGCTTCACGCGCTTTAGCCCCCTTATCGCGCCGCGTGGCTTCAAGTAATTTCCCTTTCTAGCAACATGCCCATAAATCCCACCTTAGCTCGCCGTATGCGCATCAATATCACAACCCTTATACCGCTGCATACAAATCACATCTCAACCAAATAATCAACTCGCACCACACGTGCCCATATGCCACAATATTTGCAAAAACAACAATACCAATATTACCACAACACATAGCCCACGACTGAACCACAATATGTACAAGAATCTCAATAACAACAAAATAAAACGGGAAATAACTTAACAAGGAAAGACATTCCAATAACCAACAACAGCAACCACTAACATGTTAATAGCTCTCAACACTACAACTTCAATTAAATGAAAATGGATAAACTTAACAATGAAAGATATGAACATTTAATGACAACCTCAATTGGATGCATACAAGAGTAAACAAAGAAGAATAGAACATGAGATAAAAACTTCAAATAAATGCATTTAAGGAACCTAAAAGTCTAAAGTGGTCGATTTCAACAATTAAGTTCGTGTACACACTCGTCACCTCATGTACACGTCTTTCACATAATTCAAATAGTGCAATAAAATAAAATCCAATGGGATAGGTTCCCCCACATGAAGTTAGGCATGATACCTACCTCAACTAGGCCAAATCAACATTCAAAAATGGCTTTTCCCTTAAAATGCGCCTCTGTACGGCTCAAATCTAACCAAATATGACTTAATATCATCAAACAATGCAAGACAAATAAATTTCAATTAATAAAGCTAAGATATTTACACAATTTCTCAAAAGTCAACCCCGGGCTTGCCGGTCAAAACCCGAGTCCAACAATAGATCTCAGCTACCCATAACCCCAGGAGTCCATATATGTGTTTTGTTTCAAATCCGAGTCTAATTCGACTCTCAAATCTAAATATTTTGATTTTTCAAAACATAGACAAAATTTCCCAAACATTCTCTTCAAATTCCATGGATTAGAGGTTAAATCTCATAAATAATCATGTAATATAATTGAAAATTTATCAAAATAACTTACCCAATAGTTCTATGTGAAAATATCTGCTCAAAATCGCCTTCTACCAAGTCTAGGGTTCTAAAATATGATAAATGAAGCTAAGTCTCATTTTCCAACCCTTTTGTTCAGCTGCAAAAGTCGCAAATGCGACCTCGGGTTCGTAATTGCGAACCCTTGCAATAGCGGAATAGGGATTTCAAAAGCGAGCCGCATGTTTTGAGCCATGCTGCTGGCTTAGGTTTTTTGCTTCTATAATCTGCAACCTCTTTTCTACTTCCGTCATTTGTAGTGATAGTGTAGTAAGTATTGAAAATAGGTCTTGTGTAGTTTCTTCTTCATTTGTTTGTGTACTTTTGTCTTGATAAGTAATCTGCAATCACATTCTTGTCAGTAGGAATTATTTCTATTGTAAATGTGAAATTTAGTATATTTAATACGAGTCTTCGTATTTCTTTCGTTGTAACTGAGTCTTGTACCTTTTTGGTTATCCACCATTTAACTTGTGTGTTATCTGTTCTAACAATAAATTTGTTATATACTATATATAGTTCAAACGATAATAAACACTTATATAAAGCTAATAATTCTTTTCTATTTATTTCCCATTTTAACTGTGGTTCCGTAAATGATCCTGAATAATATCTACAGTGATGTTCTATTTTTTCATCCTTATATTTGTATTTAAGTACTCCTCCATAACTATGGTTACTTGAGTCTGTCTCTACTATATATATAAATTCTCTATTTTCATCTGGAAAATATAGTTTTGGTAATTTTTTACACATATGTATTTTTTCCCAAATATCTATTTTTATGTCAGTAGGTTTTAATAGTTCCTTCTTTGTTATTTCTTCTGTTCCTACCAAATTTTTAGGTAATCCTGGGCATATTGTTTCTGTAGTTATTATTTCACTTTCTTTAACTAGTTCTTTAGTTATATAATTGTTTTCTTGTCCAGTATTTATCATTATTAGGTATTTTCTTTGATCTTTAGATTCTTGATATAATTGCATATTTTGATGTAATCTATGTTCTTGTAATTCTATTATTTTTCGGGTTTCTGTTAGGTTCATCTAGTCTGAATATATATCCTCTGTAAGTATATCAAATTCAGATAGGCTTATTGTATTCTCTTCTTCTAAGTCAGATAATTCTGCTAAATCATACCATTGTTGGGTCATTAGTTCTAGTATTTCGTTCATAAGTAATTTGTCAAATATTATATTTTTGATATCATTATTTAGTGATCTAAGTATGTGTAAAATGGTTATTTTATATTCATCAGTGTTATCTAAGATGTAAGGATGATCCATTTTTGTTTGATGTTTTGGCTAAAAATATTCCTTTAATCTCTTCGTTTATCATGTTTATCGTCATCCTATAACAAGTTATTAAGAACAATTCTTTTAGTCACTACCATGATTTTTTGCTTCAATCGTTTTACCCTAACAGCGCCTCAACTCTGGTTACTTCCCTACCACGGCCTTCTGCCTTACTGGTTTCACCCTTAGGATGGCATAGTCTGGGCTTAAACTACTCTCAGCATAATTATTCATGGCAAACTTACTAAAATTATTCTAAATAACAGTTATAACATGATAACAATTATGATAATCTAGAGATTTCAGGAATATATGTATTTAGCTATACATATTTTAAAACTACGGTCAAACCTAAGGAATTTCTAAACATTCAAGTTGCCAACTTTCAGCAAAACAAGTCAAATCAACCTAGGGACTTCCGAATTAAATTTGGGGCATACGCCCAAGTCAAAAATCATAATACGAACCAATTGGAGCCATCAAAATACCATTCCGGGGTCGGTTTTACAAAAGTCAAACCTAGGTCAACATTTCTATCTTAAGCTTCTAAACCAAGAACCAAAGGTTCTAAATCATTCTAAACCTTAACCGAAACGAAACCGACCATCCCCGCAAGTTATAAAACCACAAATAAATATACGTGAAGCTATAAAAGGGGAAACAAGGCTCAAATACACCAAATGACTGGTCGGGTCATTACATTCTCCCCCTCTTAAAACAAACATTCATTCTCAAACGTGCATAGACACACACCTGAAGTGCCATAAAGGTGAGGATAACGACTCTACATGTCGTGCTCGATCTCCCAGGTCTCCTCCTCAACCTGTTGGCCCCTCCATTAGATATTCACTGAAGCAATGCTCTTTGACCTCATCTTCCGGACATGCTTGTCCAAGATAGCCACTGGCTCCTCAACATAAGTAAAATCCTTATCTAATTGGACTGAGCTGAAGTCTAATACATGTGACGGATTACCATAATACTTCCGGAGCATTAAAAAATACAGCGAACACTGGGTGAACTCCCATTAAGTTGGGTGGCAATGCAAAGCTGTAAGCCACCCCACCAACTCTCTTAAGGATCTCAAAGGGGCCGATACACCTAGGGCTTAACTTGCCCTTCTTCTTGAACCTCATCACACCCTTCATGGGTGAAACTCTGAGTAGAAACCTCTTTCCCACCATGAATGCTACATCACCAGCTCTCCGATCGGTATAACGCTTTTTCATGGACTTTGTTGTACAAAGCCGATCCTAAATCAACTTGACCTTCTCTAAGGAATCCCGAACCAAATCAGTGCCTAATAACCTAGCCTCCTCCGGATCAAACCAACCAACTAGAGAACGACATTGTATCCTATATAAGGCCTGATAAGGAGCTATCTAAATACTCAATTGGTAGATGTGGTTGTAGGCAAATTCTGCAAGAGGTAGGAACTAATCCCATGAACCCCTGAAATCCATAACACAGGCATGTAGCATGTCAGCTCGACCTGTGTGCCTAACTCACGCTGCATAACTCGCTAGAAATGTGATGTGAACTATGTGCCTCGATTGGATATAATAGACACTGGCATGCCATGAAGGTGAACAATCTCACGAACATAAATATGAGCCAGTTGCTCTGAAGAGTAGGTAGTCATGACCGAAATGAAGTGTGCAGACCTGGTCAGTCTATCCACAATAACCCACTGCATCAAATTTCCTCAAGGTCCGTTGAAGTCCAACTACAAAATCCATGGTGATACGCTCTGACTTCCACTCTAGAATATCAAGCCTCTGAAGCAAACCATCCAGTCTCTGATGCCCGTACTTCACCTGTTAATAGTTCAAACACCGACACACATACTCTACAATATATTTCTTCATTCTTGTCCACCAGTAGTGCTGCCTTAAATCCTGGTACATCTTTGCGGCACTCGGATGAATGGAATACTACGAACTGTGGGCCTCCCCAAGAATCAACTCATGCAACCCATCCACATTGGGCACACAAATCCGGCGCTGCATCCGCAACACCACATCATCTCCAATGGTAACCTCCTTGGCATTATCGTACTGCATCGTGTCCTCAAGGACAAGCAAATAGGGATCATCATATCGACGCGCTTTGATGCGCTCAAACAAAGAAGAGCGAGAAACCACGCAAACAAGAACCTGACTAGGCTCCAAAATAACCAATCTTACGAACCTGTTGGCCAAAACCTGTACATCCAATGCTAACGGTCTCTCTCCAACTGAAATATAAGCAAGAGTCCACATGCTCTCAGCCTTCCTACTCAAGGCATTGACCACCACATTAGGCTTCCCGAGATGATATATAATGGTGATATCATAGTCCATTAATAACTATAACCACCTCTGTTGCCTCAAGTTCAGATCCTTTTGCTTAAACAAGTGTTGTTGACTCCTGTGATGTGTAAATACCTCACAAGACACGCCGTAGAGATAGTGCCTCCAAATCTTCTATGCATGAAAAATGGTTGCCAACTCTAAATCATGTACTGGGTAGTTCTTCTCATGGGGCTTCAACTGACGTGAAGCATAAGCAATCACTCTACCCTCCTGCATCAATACACACCCAATGCTAATCTGCGAAGCATCATAATAAACTATATAAGAACTCGATGGTAAAGACAAAACTAGAACTGAAGCTATGGTCAAGGCGGTCTTGAGGTTCTAAAAGATCCCCTCATATTCGTCGGACCACCTGAATGGGGCACCCCTCTGAGTCAATCTGGTCAAAGGAACTGATGGATGAAAACCCCTCCATGAAATGGCAATAATACCCGTCCAGTCCTAGAAAACTCTGGTTCTCCGTATCATAAGAACATTTGGGCCAACTCTGAACTATTTCCACCTTCTTCGAATACCCCTTAATCCCATCACTCGACACTACATGGCCCAAAATGCCACTAGATCAAGCCAGAACTCACATTTGGAGAATTTAGCATACAACTGTTTCTCCCTCAAGGTCTGGAGCACGATCCTCGAGTGGTGCTCATGATCCTCCTGGTTGCGATAATACACCAATATGTCGTCAATGAACATGATGACTAAAGAATCAAGATATTGCTGGAACACACAATTCATCAAGTTCATAAATGCTGCTAGGGCGTTGGCAGCCCAAATGACATCACCAAAAACTCATAGTGATCATAGAGAGTCCTAAAGGCCTTCTTCAAAATATCTAAATCCCAAATCTTCAAGTGATGATACCCCGAAATCAAATCAATCTTTGAGAATACTTGAGCACCCTGAAGATGGTCGAACGAATCATCAGTATGCGGTAGTGGGTACTTGTTCTTGATTGTAACCTTATTCAACTGCTTGTAATCAATACACATCCTTATAGAGTCGTCTATCTTCTTAACAAATATAATTAGAGTACCCCAAGGCGATACGCTCAGTTGGATGAACACCTTATCAAGCAACTCCTGAAGTCGTTCCTTTAATTTCTTTCAATTCCAATGGTGCCATACGATATGGTAAGCAAAATCGATATCCCTATTGGGAAGCAAGCCCGGTAGGTCTGTTGAAACACATATAGGAAATCTCTCACTACCAGAACTGACTCAATGGTAGGAGTATTAGCACTGACATCCCTCTGAAAGGCTAGATATGCTTCACACCCCTTCTTAACCATTTGTTGTGCCTTAAGAAAGGACTCCACCCTACTAGGAATATAATCCAATCTACCCTTGACAATCCAGAATAGCATGATCGGGCGACAACCAATCTATGCCCAATATCACGTCAACCACCATACTGAGTAGCAGAAGGTCAACTCTGATCTCAAAACCACTGATAGTGACCAAACACGACCGATAAACACGAACTACTACAATAGAATCTCCCACATACCTAGACACATATAGAGGGACACTCAAAGAATCACGAGATATATCCAAATATGGAGGGGCACTCAATCCTAAACCTTGAGAACATCAAAACTATTAAGACCCAATTTCCACCATAGGCCGTGATGGCGCCCAATGCTGCCATTAGGACAGACGATAATTAAATATATACGCCAATACATAATTCAAAGTGCATCGAAACATATAATACCCACGTGCCGCGGCAGTGGGGATTTCTCAGAGTACAAATTTTTCTTGCGTTTTGACATCCAGACTTGGTCCTCGACCCCCGAACACGATCCCGGCTTAATCCCTTGGGCTTTTACTTAGACTTCAAAGCTCCAAATCACTCGAATTCAATACATAACATCTACATAGCTCGGAATCACTCCTACAAGGTATAAAACACAAAATATATGCAAAATCACTATCAATTAATGCTCAAAACGAATAAAGTACAGTAAATTAGAGTACAATAATCAACTAAAGTACGATATTATAGTCTACCATCAACACCCCACACTTAAACCATTGCTCGTCCTCGAGAAATCAGACTACACTTCATATAGACACGACCCTTTTTAGACAACTCTCATAATTCAACATACCAAGAATATTTAAAATAGATCAAGCACTCTAACGTAACATCCTCGCCTCACTATTTGACTCACAAGCACCATGCATTTTTCACAACCCACTCACTTACTCTAACACAGAGGTCAAGGACATTACCCTTTTCTTCGTGAATCAAGTGCCCTCACACAACAATAGAGATTAGTTCCACACTCAATGGACATTAAGAACAATTAGGACCTCCAGATAGAAAGAATTCGCTCACTCTCATAAACAACATTCATACGCCACAATAGACATACCATAGGCTTGCCCGTAGTGTACTACTCTACTAATTGAGCTCATTCAGTCAAAGATCCAGTAGGACTTTAATTGGTTGTAACATAGGCTACGGGACGGGTAGGATACATTTTGATATAAGAGTGACTACACCTTCCTAAGCGCTTTTAATACATACAAGTAACAACTGAAACTCCCACTACTAGAACTAACAAAACTAACACATATACATACAACATAGAATTATCCCCCACCCCACACTTTAAGTTGTGGCATGTCCCCATGACACACAATTAAAAAGCATAAGGTAAAAGAAATTTCCCTAAATATCTAGTCGGGGTCTAAGTCGAAGTTTGGATCCATTCATTGCCTTCGGACTAATGCGCACATCTAGGCAGACATCTTCTTCTCAAACTTTTTGGGGTACACCCAATACTTATATTTCTTGCTCACTGTAGCCTTCTCCTTTGAGTCCTTCACTTTCCACTCAACACTCGCAACTGGTATTTCTTTTTGTGCCCCATTTTCTACATTCATATCAAAAGTCACCGTCTCCTTACCCACTCTCAGAATGAGTTTCCTCTCGTGTATATCTAGTATAGCTCTGCCCATCGCTAAGAATGGTCTTCCTAGGATGAGGGGAACCTCCTTGCTCTCCTCCATATTCACCACTAAAAAGTCTACAGGAAATACAAACTTCTCTACCCGAACTAACACATCTTCCATTAATCCCCTCAAGTATTAAAGTCATTTGGTCCACCAGCTGCAAAGATATTGGTACCAACCTTATCTCTCCAATCTCCTTCTCCAGTTTTCTGCAAATAGATAAAGGCATTAAGTTAATTGAGGCACCAGAATCACATAAAGACTTGTCAAAATTTATAGTTCCTAATGAGCAAGGTATAGTAAAACTCCCTGGATCTCCACACTTTTGTGGGAGTTTATTTTGCAATATAGCACTGCAATGCTCTGTAAGCTTGACCACCGAGGTCTCCTCTATTTTCCTGTTCTTTGTAAGGAACTCTTTCAAGAATTTGGAATAAGCAGGCATTTGTGAGAGCACTTCTGTGAATGATAAGTTTACATGAAACTGTTTCAGTACATCCAAAAATTTCTCAAACTGCTTGTGCAGCTTTTCTCTACATAGCTTCTAGAGGGAAAGGTAAAGAAGGCATATGCTCGCTCTTATCATGTTCCTTCCTTCTTGATTTTCCTTCCTTCTTCTTCTTCTCAGTTTTCATTGGGCCTTTCTTCTTCTTGTCATCACCACTTTTCAGCTACTCCCCTCTTTCTTTTGCAATTATCACATCTTTTGGATTGGGGTGGGATCCTTCAACACTTTCCCACTTCTCAAGGTCACAATATTCACTATTTCTTTGGTATTTCTCTCAGTAGAAGCGGGGAGAGTTCCTAGAATCCTCTCAGACAATAGTGGCTAGCTGCCCAACCTGTCTTTCCAAGTTTCAAAAACCTGCACCTATTTCTTTGATAGTTGCTCCATGTTCCCATATAGTTGCGCTATGAGTTTCAAGACTCTCATCAGTTTTCAGAATGAAGGCCTTCATGTGATCTTCTATGCCAGACAGAATGCACTGTTGAGGCTGAAATTGCTGCCTATACTGATTTTGGAATGCTGGAGCTCCTTGTCCCTGGGGTCTAGAGTTATTTTGTTGCCAGGAATTCGCTATACCCCCATGTGAACTCCATGAAAAACCGGGGTGCCTCTGTCCCATTGCATTAAAACTATAGTTTGTCACATCATTTATTTCCTCAGTTGAGGCTTGACACTCATGAGTAGGGTGTCGTCGTCCACATATATCTCATGTTGCATGAGGCTCACTTTGTATCAAGGCTAAGGTCATCTTCCTTATCTCTTTGGCCATAGCATCAAGTTATACCTACATAGATGTGTTATCATCAACCTAGTGAACACCAGTTGATCTTCTACTTTCAGCACTCTCAAAGGGCCACCGATTTGCATCTTCACATAACTCATCAAGAATTGTGACTATCTGCATCGGAGTCTTCTTCATCGACACACCTCTAGCTACATTGCTCAATGATCTACGTGAGGCCAGTGTCAATCTATCCCAAAGGTCCTGGAGTTGCATCCAAAGTTCAATTCCACTATGTTGACACTTTCAATTAATCTCCTTAAACCTCTCCCATGCTTCAAAAACAGTTTCATTCTCTTTCTAGCAGAAATTACGTGTTTTCTTATAAACTTGCACGTCTTAGCTGAGGAGAAATATTTATCAAGAAATTTTTTGGTCATCTCCTCCCAAGTTCTAGTTGATCCAGTGGGCAAGCTCTGAAGCCACTACTTAGCATCATCTTTCAGTGTGAAAAGGAATGCCCTTAAGTACACTACATCTTGTGACGCACCATTAAATTGAAAAGTGTTCATAATCACTTCGAAGTCCATTAGATGTGTGTTCGGATCTTCGGTCGGCTTCCCTCTGTAGACACAGCAATTCTGAAGAGTTTGAAGCAACCCTTCCTTTAATTCAATGTTGTTTGATGCAATTGGAGGTGGTCTAATGTCATGCCCCAAAACCGAGGAGGGCGACCGGCGCTCAACCGAGTGAACCCGGCCGAGCAAGCCTATTAGATTTCCTTCTACCCAAACTCATTCATGAATAAAGAGAATATTTATGTTTTCGTTGATCAACCAATAAAGTGATTATGTTGCAATACTAATTTCTTACCATCAGTTACTTTATTTTAAGGTCTCAATTCCAAACACATTTTTCATAATCTGAAATGGAAATAGTAATTCAAGCACAACACACGAGTTTGACTTCCCCAGCACCATTATACAACCCACACTATATCTACGGAGCCTCTATATATAAAGATGAGTACAATGATAATGCCGGCAATAAGGCCCCGGCTATACCTCAAATAGAATACACAAAGAACAAAAGATACATGACTCCGGGATGAAGTGGGGCTCACCAAATTCGCTGGGAAGAATGTGTGTTGCTATCACTGATCAATATCTCCTGCAGTGGAACCACCTGCATCTATTTAAAAGATGCAGCGCCCCCGGCAAAAGGGACGTTAGTATCGTCAAATAGTACTAGTATGAAAACTAAACACTAATTTAAGAATTCAGAAATACAAGATGAATATGATGAACCAGTGCAGCAATAGAATAATATAGATAACCACTTAAACCATAGCAAGCTTATTAAAATCTATAAATAACATTTATAGTATTTAAGATGAGATCCTTTGTAACCATCTTCACATAAAGCGGCCCCACCGCCTCACCCGATGTATGCAGGTGGAGGTGTGCGTACAATACCACAACTCTAATCAAGAGGCCCTGCCGCCTTACCCCAATGTATGCAGGTGGATGTATAACCGCAGTACCAAGAACCTACACAAAGCAGCTATGCCGCCTCACCCTAATGTATGCGGGTGGAAATGCATCAACGATACCAATACCAACACAAAGCGGCTATGCCGCCTCACCCCAATGTATGCGGGTGGTTGTGCCACACCAATACCAAACCTATACACAGAGCGGTCGTACCGCCTCACCCCAATGTAAGCGGGTGGAGGTGCAGTCCCACAATACTAGAATCCCTACACAAAGCGATCACGTCGCCTCACCCCAATATATATATGTGGATGGAGGTGTATCACAATCACAATCTCTATACCATAATCCCCACACAAAGCGGTCATGCTGTCTCACCCCAATGTATGCGGGTGGAGGTGTATCACAATCACAATATCTACACAACTTGGCATAATAACTTTCACATAAATCATGACTAGAAATTATAACATGTGGATACATAATCCATAGTTTGGGACGCATCCTCAATTTATAATGAAATATGATAAGAGCATTTGAAACATGAATAGAACGTATATCTTCATCACAAAACTTATCGGAATACTCCATTTATAATCAACATCTCGGAACTTACAAGGATATTCGGAATTCCAATTCTTAAAGAAGAGTTTAGCCAACATACCTCACTCGAGCTTCCTTACAGTCTAAATGTTCCGGAATTCTTAGCAACTTCAATCTATTTTAGAAATATAACAAATTGAACCAAAATTAGAAAGATGATCATGGTTCTAGGTCATTTGAGTATTTTATCAAACACAAGGTGTGCATAAGGTTTCAAGGCCCTTTTATGGAGAATTCCATCATCCCACAACCCACTATTTACCATGCCTAGTTCAACAATCTTCCTACACCCCTTGATATCACATGCATGTAAATTAAACAACCCTCCTGCCCAGAAATTATCTTGCTAATTATCCAATTCTATAGAAATTTCGAAAGTGAAGGTTAGGGTGTAGAATCTTGCCTCTAGGATGAAGACCTAGTGAGTTTCCCTTCTTAATCTTCCAAAACATGGGCAAGAATTGATGAACAATTATTGAAGAACACATTCTCACTATAGGGCACTCTCTCTCACTCTAAAATATCAGATTATAGTTCAAAAATGGCCCAAAGAGTGTATTTAACGAAATAGGGTCGGGTTTTAAAAACCCAAAAAATGGAGCTCCGGAACGGTTCTGCGGTCGCATGTGTGGCCGCATAATGGATAAGCGGACCACATATCGGTCGCATAATTGCTGACAAAAATGATCAAAAATATGTCTGTGTATGCGGTCGACTATGCGACTGCATAACTGTTATGCGGTGCATTGGCCGCAGAGTGATTATGCGGTCGCATAATGGATCGCATAAACGTGCTTTTCCGCCAAGAAATTTCCTTTACTTTCCGGTGCATTATTCAACCCAAAATGTCTGGCACCATGAAACATTATTTTCTTTGCATATTTTATCGGACTTTACACTTAAATACTTTAAAAATTTTCGGGGTGTTACATTCTCCCCCGCTTAGGATCATTCATCCTCGAATGAGGGTAAAAATCCGTCATCATCATCTTATGCAACTTAGTTTGTTTTATACCACAAACTAGCAGCCCCAAATTTGACTAACTCCCAAAATTTCCATAACTTTCGCCAGAGTTTCCTTAGTAATTAGGCCTATCCACCTGTCAGAGAGCCCCAGAAACACATCCTAACAACATATACATATTCCAACAACGTAACATAATATAAAACAATACCAACTGTGGCCTCATAAGCAATATATTTCCAGAAAGGAATACCCTTAACGCCAATTGTTCAAATGATACAAAATTCATAAAAAGTACGTCTTATAATTATTTTCCTAGATCATAACTTTATAAATACATGGTCATTCAAACAAATAAGGATATTTTTTCTTCATTTCTTCCTCAGCCTCCCAAGTAGCCTATTCAACCTGTTGATTTCGCCACAACACTTTCACGAAGGCAATTTTTTTATTTCTCAATTTTTGGACTTGCCGATCAATAATAGAAACCATAATCTCTTCGTAAGTCAATTTCTCATTTACCTCAATAGTCTCAATCGGAACAATGAGTGTCAGATCTCTAACTACTTTCTTCAACATAGACACATGAAACACCTGGTGTACTAATGACATCTCAGGTGGTAGCTCAAGCTTGTACGCCACCTCACCGATCCTCTGAATGATTTTATACGGTCCGACATACCTCGGACTCAATTTCCCTTTCTTACCAAATCGCATTACCCCTTTCATGGGGAAAATTTTCAATAATACCCAATCATCTTCTTTGAACTCCAAATCCCTACGGCGAACCTCCGAATAGGATTTCTGACGACTCTGAGCAGTCTTTGACCGCTCCTTAATGATTTTAACTTTTTTCATAGCCTGATGCACGAGGTCTGGCCCTATCAAATCTGCTTCCCCAATTTCGAACCACCCAATGGGAGATCTACATTTCCTATCATATAAAGCCTCGAACGGTGCCATTTGAATGCTAGCATGATAGCTATTATTATATGAAAATTCTATGAGTGGTAAATGATCATCCCATCTACCTTTGAAGTCTATAACACAAGTGCGCAACATATCCTCAAGCGTCTAAATAGTCCGCTCTGCCTGCCCGTCAGTCTGCGGGTGAAAGGCTGTACTAAGATTCACCTGAGTACCCAAACCTTGTTGAAATTTCTTCCAAAATTTAGTAGTAAATTGTGCCCCCCGATCAGAAATGATGGAAACTGGGGTGCCATGCAACCTGACTATATGATATACAACTGAGCATACTGCTCGACTATGTCGGTAGACTTAACCGGCAAAAGGTATGCTGATTTCGTGATTCGATCCACAATCACCCAAATTGAGTCAAACTTGCATGGAGTGCATGGTAATCCTACCACAAAGTCCATATTAATCATTTCCCACTTCCACATTGCAATTTTTATGTTCTGTGCTAACCCACTGGGCCTTTGGTGTTCGACCTTCACTTGCTGACAATTTGGACATCTTGCGACAAAATACGCCACATTCCTCTTCATATCATTCCACCAATAGACTTCCTTAAGATCATGATACATTTTCGTAGAACCTGGGTGCACGCAATACCTAGAAGTGTGAGCTTCAATCATAATTCTTTCCCGGGGACCATCTACATTTGGAACACAAAGTCGCCCTTGGTACCTTAGTGTACCATAATCCATGCCAAGAGAAAAGGCCATGGTCTTATGTTTATGAATCCCCTCTTTCAATTGCACCAACAATGGATCGTTGTATTGCTTCTCTTTGACTTCCACAACAAGCGATGATTCAGCCCTATTTTGCACAATTACTCCTCCTTCACTAGAGTCCGCAAGACGAACTCCCAAACTAGCCAATCGGTGAACTTCCTTGGCTAATGGCCTCTGATATGCCTCCAAGTGAGCCAAACTACCCATAGATTTCTGGCTAAGAGCCTCAGCCACAACATTGGCCATTCCCGGATGATATAGAATATCAATGCCTTAGTCCTTGAGTAACTCAAGCCATCTTCTCTGCCTCAGATTCAATTCCTTCTGCTTTAAAATATATTGAAGGCTCTTATGGTCCGTAAATATATCAACATGGGCCCCATATAAATAATGACGCCAAATTTTCAATGCAAATACCACTGACGCAAGTTCTAAATCATGTGTTGGATAGTTCTTCTCATGATTCTTTAGTTGCCTAGAAGCATAAGCTATCACCTTCCCATGTTGCATTAATACACACCCAAGCCCGATTCTTGAAGCATCACAATATACCACAAATCCATCTATACCCTCTGGTAGAGTCAACACCGGTGCCATAGTCAATCTAGCTTTCAATTCCTGGAAACTTTTTTCACAAGTATCTGACCATTGGAACTTAATTTCCTTTTGCGTCAATTTAGTCAATGGAGAGGCAAGAGTAGAAAACCCCTCCACAAACTTTTTGTAATATCCAGCTAAGCCTAAGAAACTGCGAATCTCTGTTGGAGTTGTAGGCCTCGGCCAATTCTTCACAGCCGCAATTTTCTGAGGATCAACCTTAATCCCCTCACTAGAGACAACATGACCCAAGAATGTGACAGACTCGAGCCAAAATTCACATTTCGAAAATTTCGCATACAACTGGTGTTGATACAGAGTCTGCAACACTGCCTTGAGGTGACCGGCATGGTCCTCTCGATTGTGTGAATATACAAGAATATCGTCAATAAACACTATCACAAAAGAATTGAGGAATGGCTTGAAAACACGATTCATAAAATCCATGAAGGCTGCTGGGGAATTTGTTAGCCCAAAAGACATCACCAGAAATTCAAAATGCCCAGACCGGGTTCTAAAAGCTATTTTTGGAATATCCCGCTCCCTGATCTTCAATTAGTGATACCCGGATCTTAAATCAATCTTGGAGAAGTACCTGGAACCTTGCAATTGATCAAACAAATTATCTATCCTTGGCAGTGGGTACTTATTCTTGATTGTGACCTTATTAAGTTGCCGATAGTCAATACACATTCTCAGTGACCCATATTTCTTTGTTACAAAAAGGACCGGTGCGCCCCAAGGCGACACACTTGGCCGAATAAAACCCTTTTCTAACAAATCTCTCAATTGTTCCTTTAACTCCTTCAATTCTGCCGGTGCCATTCTGTAGGGTGGAATAGATATAGGATGCGTGTCTGGCATCACATCAATCCCAAAATCAATCTCCCTATCTGTTGGAATCCCAGGGAGTTCATCCGGAAATACTCCCGAAAATTCATTCACAACAGGCACGGACTCAAGTGTAGGTGCATCAGCATCGGTGTCCGTAACCCGGACCAAATGGTAAATACATCCCTTGTTGATCATCTTTGTGGCCTTAAGGTAGGAAATAAACCTACCCTTTGGCACCACATCATCACCCTTCCACTCAATAACTGGCTCATTTGGAAATTCGAACTTAACAGTTCTGGTTCAGCAATCAAGCTTGGCAAAATATGAATAAAACCAATCCATCCCCATTATCACATCAAAATCTACCATTCTCAATTCAATAAGATCAGCCACTGTGTCTCGACCACGCAATGTGACAACACAATTCCTATAAACCCGCGCTGCCAAAATAGACTCACCAACCGGAGTAGATACAGAGAACGGCTCATAAAGTTGTTCTGGTTCTATCCCCAATTCCATAGCAACATAAGGTGTGACATATGACAAAGTGGAACCGGGATCAATAAGAGCATATACATCATGCGATTGGACAGTCAATATACCAGTGACAACATCTGGAGAAGCCTCTAATTCCTGACGTCTCCGCATAGCATAAAATCTGTTGGGTCCTCTCGAATTCTATGCACCACCCCTAGTTGCACCACGCCCTGCAGGTGCTGGGGTTCCTCGAGCTGGAGGTGTTGTGGATGTAGTAGCTACAGAATTAGCTGGTTGTGCCGCACCGCTGCCCATATTTCGGCGGGACGAGCAGCAATCTCTCTAAATGTGACCCCTCAAACCACACCCATAGCATACTGGTAGGTCCATGAAACAGGACCCAAAGTGCATCCTCCCACACTTAGGGCATGGAAGCCTCCGCTGCTGAAACCTTCTGTCGGGATGACCCTGCTGGTGGGGTCCCCTGTTACCCTGACTGGGTCCAGATGATTGTGCACCCATCGAAGACTGGGCGAATGATTGGGATGGTCCTAATGACGCTCCCCTGAATGCCGACCTACCACCACTACCACCGAAAGAACCACCAAAGGTCCCCATGGACCGGGCCTTGCTTATACTCTGACGCTCCATTCTATTCTTCAATTTCCCGATCTCTGTGGCTTGATAAAATGCCACTATCTTACCATAGTTCATATCGGAATTCAAGGCAGATGTAGAGGCCTCATTGATAACCAAGGGGCTAAGGCCCTGTACAAACCGATGTACTCTAGCCTCCATAGTGGGCAACATGTGAATAGCATACTTGGACATGCACGCAAACTCCATATGGTACTCTCACACATTCATACTACCCTGCTTCAGGCTTTCAAACTCAGCGGCACGAACTGCCTTAGTTTCGGCAGGCAAGAAATGATCCATAAAGGCATCTGTGAACTCACCCCACCTTGCCAGAGGGCTTCCCTCTTCACGGAATTCCTCCCACAACTCAAACCAAGAATAGGCCACCCCTTTCAGGCGGTAGGAGGCCAACTCTACTCCCTCCGTCTCTGTAGTATGCATAACCCGGAGAGTTTTATGCATCTCATCAATGAAGTCCTGGTGGTCATCCTATGGATCAGTACCCGTAAACACTGGAGGATCTAACTGAAGAAACTTGTTCACCCTGGAACTAGCAGATTCCCCTGGATGACTGGAAGAAGTAGGCCTAACACTCAATCTTTGGGCCTCAGAAGCAACTATCTGTGTCAACATTTGTATGGCTCCTCTAATATCAATATCAGACACACCAGAATCGGAAGCTGGAGCTGGAGGTGGAACTGGAATATCAGTTGGAGGAACCGTTGCACCTTCTGTAGGTGTAGGGACAGGTGCGGTCTGATCAGTTGTAGTAGAGTCAGGCAGTGTAGTAACTGGAGGAATATTCTCACTCCTCGGGTGCTCACCCGCATCATCAATTATAGGGTCAACTATCACTCCTGGGGTGACATTGACTCTTTGGCCAGTTCTTGCCTTCTTCTTAGGTGTCATGTACTGAAAATTAGAGCAGCGCAGGAGTTAAAGGAGGAACAATCTTACAACCAGCTTTATCGCACGATCAAGAACATGAAAGAAGGGTATTATTCCTAAATGCCCATGTAGCATCCTAAGTATAGATGTGGTCGACAACACACCGATAATAAGGACTCTACTAGACACGGCTCCGAGACATCCTAGGATACTTTAAAACCTTAGGCTCTAATACCAAGTTTGTCACGCCCCAAAACCGAGGAGTGCGACCGGCGCTCAACCGAGTGAACCCGGCCGAGCAAGCCTATTAGATTTCCTTCTACCCAAACTCATTCATGAATAAAGAGAATATATATGTTTTCGTGATCAACCAATAAAGTGATCATATTGCAATACCAATTTCTTACCATCGGTTACTTTATTTTAAAGTCTCAATTCCAAACACATTTTTCATAATCTGAAATGGAAATTGTAATTCAAGCACAACATGCGAGTTTGACTTTCCCAGCACCATTATACAACCCATACTATATCTACGGAGCCTCTATAGATAAAGATGACTACAATGATAATGCCGGCAATAAGGCCCCGGCTATACCTCAACAGAATACACAAAGAACAAAAGATATATGACCCTAGGATGAAGTGGGGCTCACCAAGTCAGCTGGGAAGAAGGTGTGTTGCTACCACTGATCAATATCTCCTGCTATGGAACCACCTGCATCTATTTAAAAGATACAGCGCCCCCGGCAAAAGGGACGTTAGTACCGTCGAATAGTACTATTATGAAAACTAAACAGTAATTTAAGAATTCAGAAATTCAAGATGAATATGATGAACCAGTGCAGCAATAGAATAATATAGATAACAGTTTAAACCATAGCAAGCTTAATAAAAGCTATAAATAACATTTATAGGATTTAAGATGAGATCCTCTGTAACCATCTTCACACAAAGCGACCCCGCTGCCTCACCCGATGTATGCAAGTGGAGGTGTGCGTACAATACCATAACTCTAATCAAGGGCCTTGCCGCCTCACCCCAATGTATGCGGGTGGATGTATAACCGCAGTACCAAGAAACTACACAAAGTGGCTATGCCGCCTCACCCCAATGTATGCTGGTGGAAATATATCAACGATACCAATACCAACACAAAGAGGCTATTCCGCCTCACCCCAATGTATGCGGGTGGTGGTGCCACACCAATACCAAATCTATACACAAAGCGGTCATACCGCCTCACCCCAATGTAAGCGGATGGAGGTGCAGTCCCACAATACCATAATCCCTACACAAAGCGGTCATGCTACCTCACCCCAATATATATATATATTCGGGTGGAGGTGTATCACAATCACAATCTCTATACCATAATCCCCATATAAAGCGGTCATGCTGCCTCACTCCAATGTATGCGGATGGAGGTGTATCACAATCACAATCTTTACACAACTTGGCATAATAACTTTCACATAAATCACGACTAGAAATTATAACATGTGGATCATAATCCATAGTTTGGGACACATCCTCAATTTATAATGCAATATGATAAGAGCATTTGAAACACGAATTGAACATATATCTTCATCACAAAACTTATCGGAATACTCCATTGATAATCAACATCTTAGAACTTACAAGGATATTGGAAATTCCAATTCTTAAAGAAGAGTTTAGCCAACATACCTCACTTGGGCTTCCTTATACTCTAAATGTTCCGGAATTATTAGCAACTTCAATCTATTTTAGAAATATAACAAATTGAACCAAAATTAGGAAGTTGATCATGGTTCCATCTCATTTGAGTATTTTATCAAACACAATGTGTGCATAAGGTTTCAAGGCCCTTTTATGGAGAATTCCATCATCCCACAACCCAATATTTACCATGCCTAGTTCAACAATCTTCCTACACCCCTTGATATCACATGCATGTAAATAAACAACCCTCCTCCCTAGAAATTATCTTGCTAATTATCCAATTCTACACAAAATTTGAAAGTCAGAGTTAGGGTGTAGAATCTTACCTCTAGGATGAAGACCTAGTAAGTTTCCCTTCTTAATCTTCCAAAACTTGGGCAAGAATTGAAGAACACATTCTCACTTTAGGGCACTCTCACTCACTCTAAAATATTAGATTATAGTTCAAAAATGGCCCAAAGAGTGTATTTAACGAAATAGGGTCGGATTTTAAAAATCCAAAAAATGGAGCCCCGGAACTGTTCTGCGGTCGCATATGCGACCGTATAATGGATATGCGGACCGCATATCGGTCGCATAATCGCTGACAAAAGTGATCAAAAATTTGTTTGTGTATGCGGTTGCATAGTCGACCGCATAGCTACTTCCAGAATGGCCCTCTCCTCCTCACTTCTGCGGCCATTATGCGGCCCACAAAGTGATTATGCGGTCGCATAATGGATCGCATAAATGCGTTTTTCCGCCAAAAAATTTCCTTTACTTTCCGGTGATTTATTCAACCCAAAAAGTCTGGCACCATGAAACATTATTTTTTTTGCATATTTTACCGGGCTTTAAACTTAAGTACTTCGAAATTTTCCAGGGTTTTACATCTAACACTTGATAAACCTTGATTGTTGACCGGTCTAGCATAATTGCCAAGTGGTCTCCAAGGCATGGGAGCTATATTTCTGAACTGGTCTGCACCCAAAGGTTGATTCTGAGCAATTCTACGACCCCTCTCTTCTTCATAGATAATCTGTGCATCTCTAATAGCTGCTTCTTCAGCATCCCGTGCAACTTGTTCTCGTCGTTGGGCTGCCTCTCTTGCAGCCAAATCCACATTATCATCAACATTTTCAGACATAGTTTCTTTGGTTAAGGATTTCTCAATCTTTTCTAACGTCTTGGTGAGATTTATTTCCTTCCTCAGCTGTCGCAGTTGTTTTTCTATTTCAGGCTCGTATGGTGGCACTTCTTTTGCAGAAGCTCGAGTCATGCACCAACCTAACTTGTAGCCTATGCACAATCAAAGAACACCAAACGTAAAAAGGAAAAAATAAAAAGGAAAAAAACAATTCTTGAATTAGCACTACAAACTAATTCAAATACTATTGATTGCCAATCCCCGGCTACGGCGCCAAAATTTGACGAGCTCGAAACATACGTCTAAATTATGATCGCTAATCAAGTATAGTATAGTATAATTTGGTATCCACAAGGATTGGATTTAAATAGCATTCTCGTAGTTTCTAGCTTGGTTGCTATCCAAGATTATCAACAATTGAGATTTATATGATTTCTAACTAAAATTAACTAAGAATCTAATATTATTGACTAATGACAATTGCAGCTCTAGATAGGAGCAAGATACTTATTTGAGATCTAACTCTAGATAATTCATTTCTAATGTTTAAGTGAGTCTCTCGAATTCACTCAATTATTAGATCAAACGTTCAGCAAAAACTCCTCTCTATATTAAGTCTTAACCTCACAAGATGAACCAATTTAAGCACGTGAAGATATGCAAGAATGCGTAGTGGATTGGTCTTTAGGAAAACCTCTCTCGATTATACTCCTAACTAGGTTTAATCAATGATTGAACTAGTCTCTCTTGATTACTAAGAAGAATTAATGAACTCAACCAGCAATATCATGCAAAGATATCACAAGTTATGCCTCTCTCAATTACATGAACAAGTGAATATAGATGCAACAATTAAATCATCCAAAAATACTTCAATACATAAAACTAGAGTTATAATCCACAAATAATCATCAAAAGACCAAATCCATCAAACCCTAAAGATAACTACTCCATAAATATGGAGCAATTCATCACAAATAAAGTTAAAGTAGAGGAAAACATAAATTCAATCCAAACTCATGTCTTGAGTGAGGAAGGAATGATGAAATCCTTGTGCTCGGGTTCTTCCAACTCCTCCTTAGCCTCCTTAGGTCGAATATGTGTTAAAAGTCCACAAAATAATATTTTTCCATGAATTTATAGCAAGTAGGGTCGGGCCTAGACGAAATCACCTTCTCCTAGCTGAAATAGGAAAATTACTCGGTAAAAATTGCATGGGCGCGCCGCATGGGGTGACGCACCATGCGGGGCATTAGTGGGAAATTCTGAGAGTTGATTTCTGACAGACAGCATGAAAATGGGCAGCCACAGCGCCCCACGCGCCGCGACTTCAAAGCACCTTGGGCTTTTACTCAGACTTCAAAGCTTCAAATCACTCAAATTTATTCCATAACATCTACATAGCTCGGAATCACTCCTACAAGGCATAAAACACACAATAAGTGCAAACCACTATCAATTAAAGCTCAAAACGAATGAAGTGCGGTAAATTAGAGTGTAATAAGAGACTAAAATACGAGATTATAGCCTACCATAAGTGGCTTTTAGACCATTACGGTATTGTTTGGTATCATGCCTCATTATATACGTGTTTCTAAACTTGTGTCATTATTTGAGTTCTGATTCATATTAGAAATTGTATCTAGGCTATGTGCTATTTGTTTGAGACAGGATAGGGCTATTCTTGTTGTTTCTCAGCTATTTGCCTTAATTGTACACAACTCTCAGTTATGATGTTATATTTGTCTTAGTACTTTCTTATTTGATTCCTCACATGTTGTTGATGCCTCATATGTGTAACACTATTGAATTGAGTACAGTGAGATGTGGTTAACTGAGAATTGAGCGGTTGGTGATTGTGCTTAGACCGTAGAGACGATTTGGTATTGAATATTAGGATACGCATACGCCAAGCTCATATTGGGCGATGTTTTACTTATTTGGAGCAATATTGTTGTTGTTTTCATCAGTTGTTTCATGATATTTTCGTTGTTGAGTTTATTAAATCATGTTTATTCACATTCGTCGTTATTGCGTGATTGTTGGCTTGCCTAGAAAGTAGTGTTAGGCGCCATCGCGGCTCCAATGGGAGTTGGGTCATGGCAATCCAACATGTAATTCATCGTCCAAGTAATTATCATGTCCAATTAAGCATCAAAAGCCAAATCATAGTCCTCGACATGGGGCAAGGAAACTCAAGTAGCCATACAAATTTAAGACATAACACAATAATAATATGTATGGATGTGTGTTCATAATATACATTTGACTACTTCTATATCTAGTGCAACAACAATCTCGAGAATAGTTCATCATGCTCAAGTTAAGGTATTATTAACCTCAACATTTAACTCTAGCATGGCTAATAGTGCTCACATAGTCAATCAATCGAGTAAATCATAGAACACTTAGATCACACAACCAAACAAGGCAACTTCCGAGCACGAATAACTATGGCACATGCATATATGCTCTTCACCTGCCATATACATCACCCTGCATGTAGCAAACATTCCCTCAACCTAAAGTTAGGCAAGATACTTATCTCATCTGGGCTAGCCCAAAGCTCCGAAATCCATTTTTCTTGAGAAATCATCTCTAACCAGCTCAAATCTAGCCAAACACTAACCCAAAAAATCAAACAATCTATAGGAATCGATCACAATCCATAAAATGTCTCTTGATGACCCATAACCTACCTAGTCCAAATATGTAATTAGTTTCCAAATCGAGTTCAAATCGGTGATAAAATTCTCAAAATACACTCTCTTAAAGTATAGTCAAAACCCCCAATTTTATCTAATAATTTCATATTTTGAGTGTTAATAATCCATATAGATTCTTGATATATAATCACAAATTAGGTAGGAATCACTTACCCTCTTGTCTTGTATGAAAATCTCCTAGAAATATTACCCCTCTCCAAGTTTAGGGTTTAAAATATGAGAGAATGAGCTAAAATCCTAAAATTTCAATTAATCACCCAGCTGCAGATGTCGCATTTGCGACCAATGATTTGCAATGAGTTCCCAAATGAGTCCACATGCTCGCAATTACGGAGTTCGCATTTGCGACCACAAGTTCGCTATTGCTACCAAGGTTTGCAATTGCAATTAGAAGTTCACAAATGCAAAGTTTGCAATTTCATTCAAAAGCTCACAATGGCGAAGTAGTAGTACCAGCAATCCCAAACTCAACCGAAATGGTCTGAAATCACACCGAAACTAATCCAAAACCTTCCGGACACAAATCATATATGCATTTCAATCATAAAACACGCTGCAAACCTGCTCGCGCACTCAAAATACCGAAAAATGTCTCTTGACATGATGTTGATCGTCGTCAAACTCCAAATCCTTAACTTAATTAGTCTCTCAACCAATGACCCAAAATACAACCGAGCCCATCGGGACCCCGTCCATAACGACAAGTACAAATGCCTTATTATAACTTGTCCAAAGTCTCAAATTATGAATAACAACATTAAAACCAGGAATCGAAGATTGAATCCATCTCTTAACTTTCAAACATTCAAATTTCACTGAATGTGTTTGAATCACACTTAGATATTTTGGATAATAACCAAACTTTGCATACAAGTTCATATCTTCCATTAGAACCTATCCAAGGTCTCAAAACCACAATAGGAGTCTGATAACACTGAAGTTAACTTGCAATCAAACTTATGAACTCTTCAATTCTTCAAATTACTAACTTTCGACAATAAAGCCAAAATCTTCTAGGAACATCCAAATTTAAATCTGAACATACTCCCAAAACCACCATACGAAAATATTGAAACCATCAAATCTCAATTTCAAGGTCGTGTATTCAAAAGTCAAATCTTGGTCAACTCTTCCAACTTAAGGCTTCCTAACTGAGAATTGCTCTATCAAATCAATCCCGAACCTTGTGAACATCAAAATCAACCATATATGCAAGTCATAATATATCATATGAAACTACTCAAAATCTCAAACTGCCAACTGAAATGCTAAAGTTCAAAACGACCGGTCGACCCATTACACTATGTCATTTGGCACATGGCATAGACCTTGAGCTAATGGAGCAGGCTCGTTATTTGAAGTAAAATAAGACGGACTAGCCAATTAAATTGGACACTCAATTAAATCCATATATATTGGATTGAAGCGATAAATTAAATTATATTAACCCATAATATTTGCTTGAGCTAATTCATAAGAATTTAAAATATGACCCAAATTAATTCATGCTTTTAAGTTCAATAAAATTTAAATGTCCCCTGCTTAAAGGCTTGTTCCTATATAGGCTTGTAAGATTTTAAAGACAAGAATTGAAGTACTAGTATAGACAAGTATATTTTTTTTGTTTTTTTGTTTGATATTTAATCTTGACTCCTCATGATTAGCCCTTCCTATTTTGAAAATTTTATTCTCAATAGATAATAACAGTTTTGTTATTTTAATTGACTAACGTACCATTTATTGATAAAATGTTGGAGTCTTCTTTTGTAATGCACCAGCCCAACACCATTAGAATTGTGTCTCGTTCCTTATACAAATACCAAAAAAATTCCTTTTCCACTTGAAACTTGAGAAAATTAGCTATCTTTTTTTTTAAAACAATTTCCAGCTACTCTTCTTGTAGGACCTCATTTTTCTTGTCTAAAACTTTTAGGGTTTTTCAGATTCTCAAACATAAAGTTTGGGTCTTCTTAAAGAGTGATGGCTCAAGTTTAAAGCCCCTCAAAATTTCCTAATGATTCAAGGCGTTAAAGTGCGCTAACGAGTATTTGATTATTATTTTGCGTGCCAAGGATAACCACATGCGAGCATATTGTTATACATATATAAAGGTTTAAAAGTGATTCGGGCTAGAAACATAGCAAGATAACCCAAGGAATTGAGTTGGGAATCAAAATACTGAAAAATAGACCAGGGGTACGACGCTAGGGGCGCTTGCATGGCGACCCCTTGAGATGCCCAAACCCTTCAAGCCTAAATGGGAGACATCATGAGTACTGTTACACCCTATAATTTTGTGCATAAAAGTGCGTCGTAAGCAAACTAATGTAGGATCAAAAATGAGATCATCTTTGAAAGTAAGTTAATCATGTTATCTCGGAGGTTATAATTATTAAAGATCATGAACAACAAGTACAAAGAGGGTGGGAGGGTTCAGAAGCTAAAGGAATTGAAGAAAATAATTCTTCGTCAAAATCGACAAGTTGGGAATGTTATAACATATAATTTTGGGGTGAGACTAGGGTGATTAACATGATAAAGAAGTTATGTTATGAGTTATGTTAGTCGTATTATAGTCGTGTGTTATGTTTTGAAGTCAAGCGAGTCTTGGAACAAAAGTCGATGAAAGTCATCACAAGTTACGTTCATAAGTTTTACAGAAATTTGGGTTAAATATAACTGCGATTTTATCCCAATATACTTAGATTTACCGGTTGTTCCGCCCATCAAATGGAAAATATATGAGTCTATTTTCTAACGCATTAAACCGTTTGTCAATACAACATCGGAGTAGAGAGATATATGTATATTTGCGAGACTGCGCAAGGTGCTAGGTGACAAGTGGGTGTGTCACCTAATTGCTTAAATGAGAGTCCAAAAATAGGCCAATTCGGGTCGTCCAAAGAGGCCTTTGAAAGGCCTATTTCCTTCATATACTTATACTGATGATAGGGCATAATAACCAGACATAATATCTGCAAAATCCTCCCAAATATTGACCACAAACCCTAATTGATTTTCTCTCCGTTTCAAGTTCTAATTGGAGGTAAAACCTAGAGTTTGAAGAACCAAGATAAGAGCTGAGTTATCCAACAAATAAGGTAAGTTTACTTCTCTCTGTCATCCATTTTTTTCTGCTTAAATGCATGGTAAGTCGTTCTATATTTGTAAGAACTCACGGGACGGTGATCGGAAACCGTGAGTTCGAGTTATTCACTTGTAGCAGACTATTTTTTGACTGTTTTATGCTGCTGTTGTGCTGCATGTTTTACTACTTTTTTGTGGAGTTTTGGAGTAGGAAGGGTGTGTAGAAATACCACATAAATTCACGGTGGTGGGCTTGTCATCCATCATAACATTTTTGGTCTGTTTGACACTACTACGATGGGCGTTTGTGTATGAAGAGATTGGGGTATATTCGGCTATTTTGTAGTATTTTGTGGTGTATATAAGGTTGGAAGATAATGTATATATGTTGTTATTGTTGTGTTCTTTTGTTGTTGGTGTTATCTTGAATTTGGAGGAAGTAAGGATTATAGGAAAGATGCTACCCGTTTTAATACAAAATAAACTTGTTGTTCGTTGTGCGATAGTTGTACCTTTCGTAACTTAATGATAGTATTATTATCATTGTTATAGATTAAGGTGCGAAGAGGCGAGTTCAACTTGGTGATTGGAAATATTGTGATAAGGTATGTTAAGGCTAATCCCTTTCTTCATTATGGCATGATCTCGTAACTACATGTGTTTGATAACGAGGCATAAAGAGAAGTTCATACTCCCGAATTTATATACATTATCCTAGTCTCATAAGTTACAGTATTCTCCCTTATCGAGACTTTCTATTTAGTTACAGTATTCTTCCAGTCAAGAGAGCAGAGGGTCTATATATATATATAAGGTAATACAGTAATTTCACCACCATCGAGCTATAGTCGGTGGGCAAGCCCCTATTGGACAACCTCTAATCAAATGATAAGTTATATACCGAGCCTACTATGGCCGAGCACCTATGAGAGAGCCAAGAATGGCCGAGATATATAGCCTAGTATGGCCGACCACCTATGAGCGAGCCTAATACGGCCAAGAAGCTACACGTACCGAGCCTTATAGGGCAGGACATTTATTTTACTTACTATATTGAGAGAGTTGAGTTAGTATCAACAGGTTAGTATATCTCTAGATCATCTTTGACTCCTAGTTACTTTTAGTTATTTTATTATCAGTTCAGTTTCATCTTTCAGTTATTTTATTGTCTTACATACTCGGTACATTATTTTGTACTGACGTCCCCTTTCTGGAGACGCTGCATTTCATGCGTGCAAGTTCAGATAGATAGACGGGTATACCTCCTCAGTAGGTGTTGCCCGAGTTCAGCTTGATCGGTAAGCTCCACATTCTTCGGAGTTGTCGGGTCTAGGGTTTTGTGTACATATTATGTATATATGTTATGGGTAGGTCGGGGCCCTATTGCGATCATAGTACATTCATCGGTAGAGGCTTGTAGACATATCCTGTCAGTCTGTGCAGTATGTTAGACTTGTAGGACTTGTATGTATATTTTTGTTGGTTTGTCAACTGTAGTAGTTATGGCAGCCTTGTCGGCCCAGCTTTATATTGATGTTCAGTCAGAGCTAATTTCCTTTCAATTTAATATTTTGTTTCGCGAACTGTCTTGCAATGTGACCCTATGGACAATATATGACATTGTATGTTCAGAGTTCCTCCATCGCAAGTTGGTACGCTAGGTTAAGTGACGCACTGGGTGCCGGTCTCGCCCCCGAGGTTCGCGGTATGACAAACTTGATATCAGAGCAGTTCTGTCCTAGGCAGTTTACAAGCAGGGTCTAGTAAGGTCTTGTTTATAGATGTGTTGCACACCACATTATATAAGCAGGGAACTACAGAGAATTTAGGAGTTGGTTACCCTTCTTTCATATCTAAATCGTGTTGTAGAACTGCGTTATAGGAAATTTGAATTAAACTTATGTGTTGGTGTTTTCATATACAGATGACGGTGACTAGGAAGACTACGGCTAGTCAGAGGGAGAGATATAACAGCAGGTGAGGGGACCAGCAGGGTACCCCTAGTAGATGGGGCCCAGTTTGAGGCCTAGGGCGAGACCCCTACTCAGCCATTACCGACTCCTCCACCACCTGAGGAGATTACTAGGGATACCGCACATCCAGTTCCACCTCTACTTCCATCAGATCCGGACTTGAGGAATGCGATGCATTTGCTGACACAGTTGGTAGCTACCCAGCAACAGGCTAGGGCATTAGCTAGTGTAGGATCTTCTGAGGGGTCTGGGAGTTCAAGGGTTCGAGAGTTTATTGCTTTGACTCCCCCAGAGTTTACGGGGACAAATCGGAGGGAGGACCTGCAGGATTTCATAGATCAGCTTCATAGGATCTTCCGAGTTATGTATGCCACAGAGAAAGAAGTAGTTGAGCTAGCAGCTTTTCGACTCCGAGATATAGCCATCCTTTGGTACGAGGGATGGGAGAGGTCCAGGGGACGTGATGCACCTCCAGCTGTTTGGGAGAATTTTTCAGATGCCTTTCTTGACCAGTACTTACCGCGGGAGATCCGACAGGCTCGAGTCGATCCGTTTCAAGCCCTCAAATAGGGCAATATGAGTGTTCGAGAGTATAGTCTCCATTTTGACTTATTGGCCAGATATGCACCATCCATAGTTGCTCCTATACGGAATAGGATAGTATGGATATCTCCCGGATTCAGGCATTCACCCAGAATATATAAAGAGGTAGGCGTCGGCAGCAAGGTACAGAGAGAACTGAGCAAGGGCAGCGTAAGAAGATGAGATTTCCTAGGTCTCAGAAGCAGTCTCAGGGTAGTTATAGGCCCCAGTACTTCGGACGGCCACCTAGGACTACGCCACCTTAGTTACAGGGTTACATGTATGACTGCTATACTCAGTCAGGACCAGGTGAGAGCTCACAGGTGTCGGTTTGCAGCGACAGAGAGGTTCAGGGGAGACATGGTCATTTCCACCGCGGTGTGACATCTGTGGTAGAGGACACTTGGGCCAATGCCGAGCAGGTTCTGATGCTTGCTATACATGTGGGCGTCCGGGGCATATGATGCGAGATTTCCTAAATAGAGATTCAGGGGGTATGGAATAACCAGCGAGTTCAGTAGCAGGATCATCTATGTCCATGCATCTTTCAGGGCGTGAGTCTCAGTCTTCGGCCGGTAGAGGTCGAGGCAGAGGTAGAGGTTCCAGTTCAGGTGGTAATCAGAACGGTATCTATGCTTTAGTGGGTCGATAGGACCAGGAGTCTTCACCAGACGTTGTGACATGTATGTTGACCATTTGCTCTCACAATGCTTATGCCTTGATAGACCCAGGATCTACTTTATCGTATATTACCCCACTTATCGCGGGGACTTTGGTATAGTGCCTGAGATACTAAGTGCTCCTTTTGAGGTATCTAAACCGATTAGAGAACCGATTATTGCTAAACGGGTTTACCGAGGTTGTACAGTGACAATTTGTAGTCGTCGTACCTCAGCTGACATAGTTGAGCTAAAGATATTTGATTTTGATGCTATCATGGGTATGGACTGGTTGGTAGCTTGCTATGCCACAGTTGATTGCTGAGCAAAGGCAGCCAGATTTTATTTTCTGGGTGAACCAGTCCTTGAATGGGTAGGTAATACAGCGACACCCAGAGGTAGGTTTATTTCCTATCTGAAGGCGAGGAAAATGATCGTAAAATGGTGCATTTATCATATTGTGCGAGTTAGAGATGCAAATGCTGAGATACCTATACTTCAGTCTATTCCTGTAGTCAAAGAGTATGCATATGTGTTTCCAGATGCGCTTCTAGGTATTCCTCCAAACTGAGAGATTGATTTTAGCATCGATTTTCTTCCAGGAACTCAACCAATATCCATTCCTTAGTATAAAATGGCACCTGCCAAATTGAAGGAGTTGGAGGAGCAGTTAAAAGATTTGCTGGAGAAAGGTTTCATCAGGCCCAGTACCTCACCTTGGGGTGCACTGGTAGTGTTTGTGCGGAAGAATGACGGCTCGCTGAGGATGTGTATCGATTATAGGCAGCTGAACAAGGTAACCATTAAGAATAAGTATCCACTTCCAAGGATCGATGACTTGTTTGATCAGTTGCAGGGGGCTAGATGCTTTTCAAAGATAGATTGAGGTCGGGGTACCACCAAGTCATAGTTCGGGAGAAAGATATTCCGAAGACAGCCTTCAGGACGCGATATGTCCACTTTGAGTTCCTTGTCATGTCCTTTGGGTTGACGAATGTACCCACCGTATTTATGGACTTGATGAATAGCCTATTCCGGCCATTTTTAGATCTATTCGTGATAGTATTTATTGATGATATTCTGGTTTATTCATGTTCAGAGGAGGAGCATGCGGAACACCTGCGAGCGGTACTCCAAACCCTCCGTGATCGTAAGTTGTATGTTAAGTTTTCTAAATGTGAGTTCTGGTTAAAGTCTCTAGCATTCTTGAGGCATATTGTATCTGAAAAAGGTATAAAGGTAGACACTCAGAAGATTGAGGCCGTGAAATCCTGGCCTAGACCTACCACTCCGATAGAGGTTCGTAGCTTTCTAGGCTTAGCAGGCTACTATGGGAGGTTCGTAGAGGGTTTTTCTTCCCTTTTGGAATCATTGACAAAGCTAACTCAGAAAGCAGCTAAGTTTCATTGGACAGAGGCTTGTGAGCGGAGTTTCCAAGATCTTAAGAACAAGTTGACCTTAGCGCCAGTTCTAACACTTCCAGAGGGTCCAGAGGGTTGTGCCGTGTATTGTGATGCCTCAAGTGTCGGGTTAGGATGTGTCTTGATGCAACATTGGAAGGTAATTGCATATGCTTCAAGGCAGTTGAGGAAGAACGAGAGGAATTATCTGACCCACGACCTCAAGTTAGCTGCGGTTGTCCATGCACTTAAGATATGGCGGCATTATTTATATGGTGTTCATGTTGATATATTTACAGATCATTAAAGTCTGCAATATATATTCAAGAAAAAAGAGTTGAATTTGCGACAGAGGCGGTGGCTAGATTTATTGAAAGATTAAGATGTTAACATACTCTACCATCCATGGAAAGCTAATGTTGTAGCAGATGCCTTAAGTCGCCGATCTATGGGTAGCTTAGCACATGTAGAGGCTGAGAAAAGAAAATTAGCTAGAGAGATTCATCAATTGGCTTGTTTAGGTTCGGTTAGTAGATTCTGATAATGGTGGAGTTGTACTCCAAAACGCTGCAAAATCATCTCTCATAGCTGAAGTCAAGGAAAGGCAGTATGAGGAACCAGAGTTGGTCGAGTTGAGAGAGCGAGTTTCGCAGCAGAAGAAGTTATTGTTAGAGCTCAAAGGAGATGGGGTTCTCAAATATCGGGGTTGTCTGTGTGTTCCAGATGTAGTAGGGCTACGAGACAGGATTATGTTAGAGACACATTATTCGTGGTACTCCATTCATCCTGGGTCGACGAAAATGTATCATGTCATTAAGGATGTGTACTAGTGGAACGATATGAAGAAGAACATTGCTGAGTTTGTCGCCTAGTGTCCTAGTTGCCAACAGGTGAAGATAGAGCATCAGAAGCTCGGAGGGCTAATGTAGACTATAGAGCTCCCGACGTGGAAATGGGAGGCGATAAACATGGACTTCATCACAGGTTTTCCTAGTTCTCATCGTAAGTTCGATTCTATATGGGTGATAGTCGATAGGCTCACGAAATCAGCCCATTTCCTACCAGTCAAATCTACATATACAACCAAAGATTATGTGAAGTTATATAATAAGGAGATAGTGCGTCTACACGGAGTACTAGTATCTATTATATCTAACCGTGGGGCCCAGTTTATAGCACATTTCTCGAGGTTATTTCAGAGAGGTGTAGGGACTCTGATGAATCTCAGCACAGCTTTTCATCCACAGACTGATGGACAAGTCGAGCGCACAATTCAGTCGCTCAAGGATATGTTGCGAGCATGTGTTTTGGATTTTAAAAGAAGTTGGGATAAACATCTACCTCTTATCGAGTTTTCATATAATAACAGTTACCACTCCAGCATCCAGATGGCTCTATACGAAGCTTTGTATGGGCGTAAGTGCAGATCTCCTATAGGGTGGTTTAATGTTGGATAATCTGGCTTACATGGGCCAGACTTGATTCAGCAGGCCGTATAGAAGGTAAAGATTATCCAAAAGCGACTGTTGATAACCCAGAGTCGTCAGAAGTCATATTCTGACATGCGGTAACGAGACTTAGAGTTCAGGGTTGATGACTAGGTATTCTTAAAGGTATCACCTATGTAGGGCGTGATGAGGTTTGGCAAGAATGGCAAGCTTAGCCCACGGTATATTGGGCCTTATAGGATTATTCACAGAGTGGGCCAAGTAGCTTATGAGTTAGAATTGCCCTCGGAATTGGAGTATGTCCATCTGGTTTTTCACATATCTATGCTATGAAAGTACATTGGCGATCCTACCCGAGTGGTGCCCACTGATGATGTATATATTACGGATGACTTGTCATACGAGGAAGTTCCAGTTGCCATCCTAGACCGACAAATCCGCAAGCTAGAAAATAAGGAGGTAGCCTCCGTGAAAGTTTCATGGAGAAGCAAGAACGTGGAAGAAATGACGTGGGAAGCGGAGGAAGAAATAAAGTCTAAATATCCCCACCTATTTCAAACTAAAGATATGGCTTGAGATGGGATGCTACAGCATATCTCTATTCATGCTAGTAGGTCATCAGGTATGCTCTTATTTTTTTGACTTTCAGTATTTATCATTTACGGTTGTGTGAGGTAAAGTGTTGCTATTTATAGACATTGGCCATGTGTGGCATGCAAGATTTACTTTCTGGCTACAAGCAAGTTGGTTTTAGTCTAGTGTACGGAGGAGACTGGCAAAAATTTTCCAAAGTCTCTAAGAATAAACATTCGAGGACGAATGTTCCCAAGGGGGAATGAAGTTACACCCTATATTTTCGTACGTAAAAGTGCATCGTATGCAAACTAATGTAGGACCAAAAATGATATCATCTTTGAAAGTAAGTTAATCATGTTACCTTAGAGGTTACAATTATTGAAGATCATGAACAACAAGTACAAAGAGGGTGGAAAGGTTCAGAAGCTAAAGGAATTGAAGAAAATAATACTTCATCGAAAGTCGACAAGTTGGGAATGTTATAACATGTAATTTTGGGGTAAGACTATGGTGATTAACATGATAAGGAGGTTATGTTATGAGTTATGTTTGTCGTATGATAGTCGTGTGTTATATTTTTAAGTCAAGCGAGTTGTGGGACAAAAGTCGATGAAAGTCATCACAAGTTACGTTCATACGTTTTACTGAAATTTGGGTCATATATAACTGCGATTTTCTCCCAATATACTTAAAGTTACGGGGTGTTCCAACCATAAAATTGAATATCTATAAGTCTATTTTCTAACATATTAAACCGTTTGTCAATACGACATCGGAGTAGAGAGATATATGCAATTTTGCGAGATTTTGCAAGCTGCTAGGTGACAAGTAGGTGTGTCACCTACTTGCTTAAATGAGAGTGAAAATGGGCTAGTTCGGGTCGTCCAAAGAGGCCTTTTAAAGGACTATTTCCTTCATATATTAGACTGATAATAGGGCATAATAACCAGACATAAGCTCTGCAAAAAGCCTCCCAAATATTGCCCACAAACCCTAATTGATTTTCTCTCCCTTTCAAGTTCTAATTGGAGGTAAAACCTAGAGTTTGAAAAACCAAGATAGGAGCTGAGTTATCCAACAAATTAGGTAAGTTTACTACTCTCTTTAATCCATTTTATTTCTGCTGTAAATGCATGGTAAGTCATTCTATATTTGTAAGAACTCACGGGACGGTGATCGGAAGTCGTGAGTTCGAGTTATTCACTTGTAGAGGACTGTGTTGTGGACTATTTTGTGTTGTTGTTGGGCTACGTGTTTTACTACTGTTTTGTGGAGTTTTAGAGGAGGAAGGGTGTGGATAAACACCACATAAATGCAGGGTGGTGGACCGGTCGTTCGTCGTAACATTTTCGGGTTGTTTGACACTACTACGGTAGTCGTTTTGTGTATCAAGAGATTGGGGAATGTTGGGCTGTTTTGTAGTATTTTGTGGTGTATATAAGGTTGGAAAATAATGTATATATGTTGTTATCGTTGTATTCTTGTGTTGTTGGTCTTATCTTGAATTTGGAGGAAGTAAGGATTATAGGGGAGATGCTGCCCGTTTTAATACAAAATAAGCTCGTCGTTCGTTGTACGCTAGTTGTACCTTTCGTAACTTAATGATAGTATTATTATCCTTGTTGGAGATTAAGGTGCGAAGAGGCGAGTTCAACTTGGTGATTGGAAATATTGTGATTTGGTATGTTAAGGCTAAGCCCTTCCTTCATTATGGCATGATCTCGTAACTACATGTGTTTGATAATGAGGCATAAAGAGAAGTTCATACTCCCGAATTTATATACATTATCCTAGTCTCATAAGTTACAGTATTCACCCTTATCGAGACTTTATATTCAGTTAAGTATTGTCTTCTTCCTGTCAAGAGAGCAGAGGGTCTATATATATATATATGGTAATATAGTATTTTCACCACTATCGAGCTATAATCGGTGGGCAGGCCCCTATTGGGCAACCTCTGATCAGATGGTAAGTTATATACCGAGCCTACTATGGACGAGCGCCTATGAGTGAGCCCAGAATGGCCGAGATATATAGCCTTTTATGGACGAGCGCCTATGAGCGAGCCTACTACGGTCGAGCAGTTACTCATACCGAGCCTTATAGAGCCGGACATTTATTTTACTTACTATATTGAAATAGTTGAGTCAGTATCAGTAGGTAAGTATATCTCCAGATCATATTTGACTCCCAGTTACTTTAAGTTATTTTATTATTAGTTCAATTTCAAATTTTAGTTATTTTATTGCCTTATATACTCAGTACATTATTTTGTACTGACGTCCCTTTTCTGGGGACGCTGCATTTCATGCGTGCAGGTTCAGATAGACAGACGGGTAGACCGAATTAGTAGTTATTGCCCGAGTTCAGCTTGATCGGTAAGCTCCACATTCTTCGGAGTTGCCGGGTCTAGGGTTTTGTGTATATATGTTATGGGTAGGTCAGGCCCCTGTTTCGATCACAATACATCCATCAGTAGAGGCTTGTAGACATATCTTGTCAGTTAGTGCAGTATGTTGGGCTTGTAGGCCTTGTAGGAATATTTTTGTTAGTTTGTCAGCTGTAGTAGGTATGGCAGCTTTGTCGGCCCAGCTTTATATTGATGTTCAGTCAGAGCTCGTTTCCTTTCAGTTTAATATTTTGTTTCATGAATTATCTTGCAATGTGGCCCTATGGACAATGTATGACATTGTATGTTCAGAGTCCCTCCGTAGCAAGTTGGTATGCTAGGTTAAGTGAGGCACCGGGTGCCGGTCTCGCCCCCCAGGTTCGGGGCGTGACAATGAGGGAAGCTGACATTTAGAAAATATTTAAGGGCAGGATTCTCCCGATGAGTCTCAGACGCGTCCGGCCCTAACTTTCGGCATGTGAATCCTTTTAGGGCTCGTTTGGTATGAGGGATAACTAATCTCGGGATTAATTTTGATATGAGTTTATCCCATGTTTGGTTGGGATAAAATCGTTATATAATATCATGACCCAAATCCGCTAGTCGTGATGGCACCTAACCCAACCCGCTACGTAAGCCAACAGTCATATAATAACAATGAAATCGAATATTCATGATTCAATAACTCAATAGCGGAAACAATATCATAAAGTATTTGAGAATAAAACCATATTACAACTACAACCATCCCCAAAATTTGGTGTCAACGAGTACACGAGCACTACTGAAAAAGAACATACAAGAAACATCCTCTAATACAACTGCTTGAACAATAGAACAGTAAAGATTGAAATAATCGAAAGAGAACTTCAAGGACTATGGATGACATAACAGCTACCTCGTAGTCTCCCAAAGGCAGGCAACAACCCAAGTCTAGAAATCACCTCGACCGATGTACCTGGATTTGCAGACACAGTGGAGTGTGTAGTATGAGTAAAACTGATTTCATGTACTCAATAAGTAACAACACTAACCTTGGACTGAAAGCAATGGCGAGCTTAGAACAGTAGTCAAATTTTAATATCAATAACCGATAACATTTCAGAATATAAAGTAAAAACCGTACAAACAGGTAGCTCAATGATACCATGTTCAACTTGTTCACACTTCGGAAATTAGACATGTTTTCAAGTATAACAGTTAAACTCAATACAGATAGAGCATTTCATTTAACAACTAGCATGTGGATGGTATACCTCTATGCCTACATGTCATGTATACATGTCAATCAATAATGTCATAGTGGATCCATCAATATTCACACTTAGCACTGTACGGGTGCCTGGCATAATTTCCCATCATCAAAGCATGTATATAAAACACTTTGCCTATGCCCACTGCTGGCACGTCAAACTCCGAAGGGGAGGATCTTACCCAAGCACTAATCATAATCATTTAGCCCAATAGTGATGTCCGGTGCATGCGTCGCCCAAAACCATAACACTTAGCCAATGTGGGCCTGGAATATGCGTCACCTCAAAATCAATACCAAACTAGTTCCATGGCCCAAACTCAGTCATTTATCGTTCATGTATCAGATAAACGCATCTGAAAATACTTTTTTAACAGTATTACACATAAGAGGCATCAACAACATGTGAAGAATCAAATAAGAAATACTGAGACAGAAATATCATATAAGGATATAGCATCATGACTGAAAACATGTGTATAAATAAGGCATATAGCTTTGAAACAGCAAGGATACCCTATCAGGTCTTAAACAAATAGTACTTAGACTAGACATGATGTCTAAACATGAATCACATTTTAAATGATCAAACAAGTAGAGAAAATGCGGGGATAACAAGATATGATAGCAAAACAAGCTCGGTAATAGCCTAAAGGCTTCCCCAAACCACGAACACACCGGTGCACGTACACACCATGTCACCTAGAGCATACATTACCTCAATATCTTTCATATAACGTAGTTCTCAGGGTTAAATACCCTCAAATCCAAGTGTGAATGTGTTACTTACCTCAAAGCACGCAACTTAATATTCCACCAAGCCCTTGCCTCGCGAATCGGCCTCCGAACTACTCAAATCTAATCCCAAATAACTTAATACCATTAATAATAGCTGTAGGAAAAAATTCCAAAAGATAAAGTTAAGATCATGAATCAAATACGCAAAGTCAACCAAAAATGTCAACCCCGGACCCACACCTCCGAACTCGACAAAATTCACAAATTTCGAATACCCATTTGATTATGAGTCCAACCATACTAATTTCATTCAATTCCATCCACAAATCGACCCTCAAATCACCAAAATCTCACTCTCCAATACCATGGTCTAAAATCCCCAAATTTCACTTCATATTCACATAAACTAGGTGTAATAATCAATGGGCATTCAATATTTATCAATAAAAGTGATTAATCTTCACTTACCTCCTCAATTATGGTGAAACGTGATCCAAACATTGCCCTTGCGACCCCAATCTCCGCTTCAGCGGGACCGCTTCTGTGATGCAAATCGCGCACCTGCGCATTTCACTTAAGACCCTGACCTACCGCTATCCAACACTCGCTTTTGCGAGTCCGCACGTGCGGAATCCTTTCGCATCTGTAACCCATGCCCATCCAGCCACATTCCACTTCTGTCGAGCTTCCCTCGCACCTGCGTACGCACTTTTGTGCACTTCGGCCGCTTCTGCGAACTCCCCTGCCCAGCTCACCTTCCGCACATGTTGTCCATTGTCCACATCTGCGGACTTTTCCCTGAAGCTCCCATCTTCGCTTCTGCGAACCTTCAGCCAAAACCTTCAACAAAGTCAACCCTCAGTCAAACCTCTGAACCTTCCAAACCTTCAACTTTCCAACTTTTACCAAAAAAGCCTCAGACCAACCTACGGATCTCCAAATCAATATACGGACATACGTCTAAGTCCAAAATCGCCATACAAAGCTATTGGAATCATTAAAACTTCATTCCGGAGTCATATACAAAAAAGTCAAACTCCGGTTAACCCTTCCAACCTAAGCTCCAACTTTGGGACTAAGTATCCCAATTCACTTCGAAACATCCCCGAAACCAAACCAACCACTCTGGCAAGTCACATAACTACAAAAGAACATAGAAGAAGCAGTAAATACGGGAACGGGAATACAAAACTCAAAACGACTGATCGGGTCGTTACATATAACTAATTCCGGGATTAGTTAGCTCGAGATTATAGTGTTATTTTATCCCCATAGGAGGATGGGATAACTAATCCTGAAGAAACTAATTCTGGAATAATTAATCATGGGATAACTTGTTTCTCAACCAAACGACCCCTTAAAGGCAAGTTGACCCTTGCTTCTCCCATTTTAATTCTTTCTCAAAAGTAAAGATCTCTCAAGACCCCATTGCTCCAAGGTTCCACCCATCAGCTAAGGTAAGATTTACCCATAGATTTTTGTTATATTCAATATTTTAACACTAGTATTGACGCTACATACTCATGAAAATTATAGATTTTCAAGAAATATTAACAAGGACTCAGGTTAAGGACATTCTAGGATTTACTACAAGGGGTAAAATGTAAACTTTATCTATAATCTTTATGAAACATTTATGAGTATTTATGATAAAAATGAATGATGGTAGAAATTGTTGGGTGTTGGTGGACCTAAATGTGCCATTGATGAAGTTAGTTGGGTTGGCCGAGAAGATGATAGAATAATGGTCATGGATTTTTAATGGTAGATATTTATATCCTAAATGAAATTGTTGATGCTGTTGTTGGTGTTATTCGAAGGGATTTGGTCGATTAACCCCTAAATGGCCCATTGAGATATTTTGTGACTTAAACTCGCAGCCACTAGTTAAGTTGATTATTATGGATTAAAATGAGTAGTTATTTATTGAAATAAGTTTGACTATTGTAGATTGACGTATTTGGGTTGTTAGGAATTGCTGAGCAATTTAAGTAATGATATTGAGGTATGTTGATTTGAATGTTCTTCCATAAAATCATTCTCCAGAACTTGATGTCTTTCAAATGTATCTACATTATTAAGTGGCTTTTCAATTGGTAGTATATAATTATGGGTGACAAGTAATTATACACTTTTTATATTTTTACTTTAATTGTTGGTCTCACATGCTAAGCCTTCACATGATTAAAAAAATTGTAAATATTTGAAGCTTTCAACAAATATGACTTTGACTTTTAAAGGACTAATGCAATTGCCTATGATATGAAAGGAGAATATTATACGGTTATTGAGACTTACTTAAATACAACAATTTCGGGACAAAAGTGTCAAAAGAAAGCAAATATATTGGGAGTATTGTTATGTAGCTGAGAAGGTACAGGCCAAAGGTGCCTAATATGCGAAGCAACATGTGTCGGTGTAGGCCTATGTTCGTACTATTGGCTTGGATGACTAGATAATCTTCCTTGATTAAGATTATTGAAATTCTAGCATAATTAATGTTGATCCATACAGTATGGTGGTGAGATGTCTTAGCCGATCGGACAGAGATCGGACTCTATACCATACATGTCACGGCCCAAAATTTCACCTTAGAAATTATGATGGCACCTGGACTCTAGGACTAGGTAAGCCTAAAACATGCTGAGAATTAATGAAATTTAACCAACTTAACTGCAAAATACTAATTAATAACTGAAATAACATAGTTGGACCAACATCTTTCATACAATCCCAAAACCGGTAGTACAACTCATAAGTTTTTCTAATAGTAACTAGGAATATCAAGTACATCACTATTCCGGAATAATAGCAAACAGTTGAAGTAAAAGGCAACAATTGATGACTCTGGGGCCTATGAACGTCAAGCAGGCATACCTTGAAGTCTCTAACCACGCGGACACAAATCTCAAAACTCACACAACCAGAAGTACCTGAATCTACACAAAAATATGCAAAAGCGTAGCATGAGTACACCACAATGGTACCTAGTAAGTATCACGACTAACCTCAGTGGAGTAGTGACGAGGTAAGTCGAGACACTAACTAAACATAAAATATGTACATTATATTAACATAAAGCATGCAATGGAAAAAAACACTAATGTACGGTTAGCAGCGCAAAAATTATTAATGTAAGACAACCAAAGGAATAATAGAACCAAAATTGGCAAAAAGAATTAAACGGGTAATAAAGCATCAACACAAACAGAACACAGATAAAATATGTATGAACTCTAAGTAAGAAAAATGGATGACAATTCAAGTAATCAAATTGTTCCCAATGCATGAATTACAACAAGAATTCTCCCGAGGCACCATTCCTCGTAACCACAAATCATAGCCACAATTCCGAATCTTACATGCATGGCATCTCATGCCCACACTATAAATAACCTTCGCATGGCAAAGTCCAAGTGCTACCATATATATTGTGTCTGTTTCAAATACCAAATAAAATATTCGAGAGAATTATTTAAATACAATAAGGCATAATGACAAATCATGAATAAGATTATGCGTCAAATGAGATAATGAGTTTATTTTTGAAATCAAATAAAGTAAGATAAAGTATAGTTTATACAAAATAGAGTATTAAATGAGTTTAGTTAGTAATCAATAAGGTAAAGGAAACTAACGTTTCAATAGTTGTTGATGAAAATCCCTCCTCAAAATCACCTCCTACCAAATCTAGGGTTCTACAATATGAAAAATGAGACTAAATCCCATTCTCCAGAACTTATGTTCATGTTTAGAAGTTGCAATTACGAACATTGACTCGCAATTGCGGCGCCTGACAACCCGAGGGAAAGTCGCAACTGCACATCAGCATCCGCGGACTTTTCCCTGGAGCTCCCATCTTCGCTTCTGCGAACCTTCAGCCAAAACCTTCAACAAAGTCAACCCTCGGTCAAACCTCTCAACCTTTCAAACCTTCAACTTTCCAACTTTCGCCAAAAAGCCTCAGACCAACCTACGGATCTCCAAATCAATATACGGACATACGTCTAAGTCCAAAATCGCCATACAAAGCTATTGGAACCATTAAAACTTCATTCCGGAGTCCTATACAAAAAAGTTAAACTCTGGTCAACTCTTCTAACTTAAGCTCCAACTTTGGGACTAAGTGTCCCAATTCACTTCGGAACATCCCCGAAACCAAACCAACCACTCTGGAAAGTCACATAACTACAAAAGAACATAGAAAAAGCAGTAAATACGGGAACGAGAATACAATACTCAAAACGACCGATCGGGTCGTTACATATAACTAATTCCGGGATTAGTTTGCTCGAGATTATAGTATTATTTTATCCCCATAGGAGGATGGGATAACTAATCCTGAAGAAACTAATTCTGAAATAATTAATCATGGGATAACTTGTTTCTCAACCAAACGACCCCTTAAAGGCAAGTTGACCCTTGCTTCTCCCATTTTAATTCTTTCTCAAAAGTAAAGATCTCTCAAAACCCCATTGCTCCAAGGTTCCACCCATCAGCTAAGGTAAGATTTACCCATAGATTTTTGTTATATTCAATATTTTAACACTAGTATTGACGCTACATACTCATGAAAATTATAGATTTTCAAGAAATATTAACAAGGACTTAGGTTAAGGACATTCTAGGATTTACTACAAGGGGTAAAATGTAAACTTTATCTATAATCTTTATGAAACATTTATGAGTATTTATGATAATAATGAATGATGGTAGAAATTGTTCGGTGTTGGTGGACCTAAATGTGCCATTGATGAAGTTAGTTGGGTTGGCAGAGAAGATGATGAATAATGGTCATGGATTTTTAATGGTAGATATTTATATCCTAAATGAAATTGTTGTTGTTGTTGTTGGTGTTATTCGAAAGGATTTGGTCGATTAACCCCTAAATGGCCCATTGAGATATTTTGTGACTTAAACTCGCAGCCACTAGTTAAGTTGATTATTATGGATTAAAATGAGTAGTTATTTATTGAAATAAGTTTGACTATTGTAGATTGACGTATTTGGGTTGTTAGGAATTGCTGAGCAATTTAAGTAATGATATTGAGGTATGTTGATTTGAACGTTCTTCCATAAAATCATTCTCCAGAACTTGATGTCTTTCAAATGTATCTACATTATTAAGTGGCTTTTCAATTGGTAGTATATAATTATGGGTGACAAGTAATTATACACTTTTTATATTTTTACTTTAATTGTTGGTCTCACATGCTAAGCCTTCACATGATTAAAAAAATTATAAATATTTGAAGCATTCAACAAATATGACTTTGACTTTTAAAGGACTAATGCAATTGCCTATGATATGAAAGGAGAATATTATACGGTTATTGAGACTTACTTAAATACAATAATTTCGGGACAAAAGTGTCAAAAGAAAGCAAATATATTGGGAGTATTGTTATGTAGCTGAGAAGGTATCGGCCAAAGGTGCCTAATATCCGAAGCAACATGTGTCTGTGTAGGCCTATGTTCGTACTATTGGCTTGGATGACTAGATAATCTTCCTTGATTAAGATTATTGAAATTCTTGCATAATTAATGTCGATCCATACAGTATGGTAGTGAGATGGCTTAGCCGATCGGACTGAGATCGGACTCCATATCATACATGTCACGGTCCAAAATTTCACCTTAGAAATTATGATGGCACCTAGACTGTGGGACTAAGTAAGCCTAAAACATGCTGAGAATTAATGGAATTTAACCAACTTAACTGCAAAATACTAATTAATAACTGAAATAACATAGCTGGACCAACATCTTTCATACAATCCCAAAACCGGTAGTACAACTCATAAGTTTTTCTAATACTAACTAGGAATATCAAGTACATCACTATCCCGGAATAATAGCAAACAGTTGAAGTAAAAGGCAACAGATGATGACTCTGGGGCCTGTGAACGTCAAGCAGGGATACCTTAAAGTCTCCAACCACACGGACATAAATCTCAAAACTCACACAACCAGAAGTACCTGGATCTGCACAAAAATGTGCAGAAGCGTAGCATGAGTACACCACAATGGTACCTAGTAAGTATCAAGACTAACCTCAGTGGAGTAGTGACGAGGTAAGTCGAGACACTAACTAGACATAAAATATGTGCATTATATTAACATAAAGCATGCAATGGAAAAAACACTAATGTACGGTTAGCAGCGCAAAAATTATTAATGTAAGACAACCAAAGGAATAATAGAACCAAAATTGGCAAAAAGAATTAAACGGGTAATAAAGTATCAACACAAACAGAACACAGATGAAATATGTATGAACTCTAAGTAAGAAAAATGGATAACAATTCAAGTAATCAAATTGTTCCCAATGCATGAATTACAACAAGAATTCTCCCGAGGCACCATTCCTCGTAACCACAAATCATAGCCACAATTCCGAATCTTACATGCATGGCATCTCATGCCCACACTATAAATAACCTTCGCATGGCAAAGTCCACGTGCTACCATATATATTGTGTCTGTCAAATACCAAATAAAATATTCGAGAGATTTATTTAAATACAATAAGGCATAATGACAAATCATGAATAAGATTAGGCGTCAAATGAGATAATGAGTTTATTTTTAAAATCAAATAAAGTAAGATAAAGTATAGCTTATACAAAATAGAGTATTAAATGAGTTTAGTTAGTAATCAATATGGTAAAGGAAACTAACGTTTCAATAGTTGTTGATGAAAATCCCTCCTCAAAATCACCTCCTATCAAATCTAGGGCTCTACAATATGAAAAATGAGACTAAATCCCGTTCTCCAGAACTTATGTTCATGTTTAGAAGTTGCAATTACGAATATTGACTCGCAATTGCGGCGCCTGACAACCCGGGGGAAAGTCGCAACT